>NC_068943.1:51546483-51748983 GCF_026419915.1 Harpia harpyja | reverse complement strand
CTGTGCCAGCTGGGCTGGGGTTCATGTGAGCTGGATACTTTGGGCATTGCACACTGTTGTTCACGCAGGTTATAGCAGGTGTTTGGTGGTAAGGACTTTATACCGTGACAGGTCTTTAATGGATTTGAACAACTATCCAAATACTGTGTCAGATGACCGAGTCGCAAGGAGTGCAGTTTTTCCAGAAATGTCTATTAATTTACTAAGAAACTATTGTTTTGGAGAAAGAGCTTGCTCTTGCTTTTTGTTGCTGTAGCTGTGAACACACACCATGCTCCTCTGTGCACCTTCAGGGCTGCCCGTCTGCAGCTGCTCATTGCTCTGCCAGATGGGGACATTTTAGGATTCACCCTTTGTCTTCTCCAACAGCTGTTCTGAAGCCTAGAACTCCTTCCACAACCTTGCATTTGTATTGTCCACCTCAAATCCTTCCTCTTACTGGCCTTCCTGCACTCTGCCTTGCCTTTCTGATTTTTTTTTTCCTTAAGGAGAGAATCCATCCAAGTAGTGGATAGCTGCAAGCCCAGAGGAGGAGTTGTCTTTCATCACACAAGGTTAACTCCAGGTTTCTGCCACGGTCCCCATTGCACAGCCAAGCACACTGTTGTGTATGTCCAGCGTGGGCTTTCCCTGTGCCGACCCATTTGCCCCTTCTCAATCGAGCCTCTACCACTGTATGGAGCTATAAACATGATGGCCTGGGGCTCTTCGTGTTGACATCCCGATAGCTGGAACTTATCTGTCCTTAAAATTGGTTTCAGGAAACAGAAGTTTAAAATGCAATATGCTGGATTGGGAAATTGTAGCCTTTCTCCCTTGAACTCTGAGAGTGCACCTACTGAAAAAGGAGCTGCTGCTATACTTCTATATTTCCTGCAGATTTGAATAAGGAGACAGATGGCTAAAATGCATGGCTCTATTTTGGAGTATATTAAGAAAGGAGTTGTTCCCAAGACTGTTGTTTTTTGGGGTGTCTGTTTGTTTATACATATTATGTAAATATATATTTATCTTATATACCTGTTTTTTGTTTGGTGTAAAATGATAAATAACATTAGAACCATTTTTGACCAAATCCCTGCTTAGGATTTGGGAGGAGCAGCAGTTGTTTCATAAGCAGTGCTCTGCAAAGCTCATTTTATGCCAGAGCAGCTTTTCTAGAACCAGTTTTAAAGTTAATTATCAAAGGCAGGCATCTTCTATCCACTGCCTGTGGCCCCCCGCTGGGTTTGTTTTTCAGATTTCCTTGGGAAAGAGTCGCTCTACAGAAGATCATCTTCATGGTGTCACAGTCCAGGGAGCTGAACACGTCCGAGCTAATCAGCTTAGAACATCAGTACCATCTTAATGTGGGATTTGGGACCTTCTGGATGCAGGGTGAGAAGCTGAACTAGTCTGCAAGCACATCACTTTATTCCTTTTGCTTTAAGCAAGAATAATTTGCCTTTTTTCTCTCATCTTTCTTCCTTGTTGTTTTGCCCCTGAAAACTGTGCGGCAAAAGCAACCTCCAGGGTGGACACTAAATCTTCTGATGCAGGCAGAGCAGTGATAACATCTGAACTGAGGGTGCTTTTCCAGGGCATGCTTGACAGATGTAGCAGGGCCTTTTAGGATTTAGTACTGGAGCATATCTATTACCCGCGCTGCAGCACAGCTTGGCAGGAGCTGTGTGGTAATCTCCCATGAATTCTGTCTGACTTATCAGAGCATCTGAACAGGTTCCTGCAGGATGCAGAGTCACTGCACCAAGTTGGGGAGAGACAGACCATACACTTCAAACTCCTTTAACTCTTGCTGGTCCAAAGCCTTTCCATGCCAAGGCGGTGATTTTCCTCTCTGGGAGGAATTGATGTTTTCCACCTCTCCTCCTCGTACTCCCCCTTCCTTCTTCTTTACTTCCCCCAGCGTATGATTTCAAGGAGCAGAATCTAATTTCTACATATCTGAGAGGGTAAGAGTAATTGCTTTAATGGCGTGGCAGCCTGCCTATTTCGTTGGCAGAATGTAGTAAATATGATACATGTGGTGGAATTTAAGCTTTCTCTGGTTGCAAGTCCAGGACTCTGTTACATATAGGAGTGTGTGCTTAACAGCTTTATTCCCTGTCTTCGCTGTATGTATTTTATCTTGGTCTTACTGAGCAGAGTATTTAAAGTTCTGTCTTCATCTGTGATAACAATTACCTTAGCATTTTATATTTTTATATATACACACAAGCACACACCCACGTACGTGCACACACACGTGTTAAAATCCACCCCACCAAGATTGATCACAAACACAAAATTGTTTAGATCACAGATTAAAGTTTAATTCTGGAGTTTTGCTTTAGGGTTAGAATTAGCTTCAGAGTGTGAGTTGCATAGGAGGCGCTGTAATTTGTTTTAAGGATAAGGCCTTCAGGCTGCTGTGCATAAAATGAGCATGATTCCTTATTCCCACGGTTGATTTTTGAATGGAAGTGCAATTAGAATTTTTTCACCCAGAAGCACATACAGTACAGAGCAAAGATAATACCTTGAATGCATATCAGCTTGGGGAACTTCTCCTGGAATTTTATTTATTGTTCACCTAGCACTAATTCAAAAAAGATCCGTGCAAACCCTAACAATACACTTGCTCTTTAATTTGGAGTCTAGTGTGTTTGTAGAGACTCTTGCAGGGGCTTTATTATTACCGAGCAAGATTTCAATGGTGAATTTTAATGTCAGACACAGAAATGTGCAACCAGTTATTTCTGATAGAATGGAAACTATTACAAACAAAACACTGATGTAGCAATGGCCTCTGTTAATCCTCAATTGCTGCAGATATTTTCCTGTCACACCAGGAAGCTGTACTGCCAATTGGTATTGAACAGCCACCATCTGAATATGAGAGGTATGTAGATGATATTTTTTCTGATTATCGATGCTGATCACATTCATCTTCCACTGGAAGAACTGAACAATCGATACTCCCAGAATATTCATTTAACCTATGAAAGAGAGGTGAATTCCTGCATCCAATTTTTGGATGTCATGGTCACTAAAGAGCCAGATTCTGCCATTTCCACTGCATGATATCAAAAAGATATTGCCTTGGGTAGACACATGTTAGACATCACCTCAGTCGCTCACCATGAAAAGGTAGGAAGCCGGAATTGATATCATAGTTTGGGAAGTCTGTTATCTTAAAATATTTGCTTTTTCTCAGAATAATTTTTCAGAAATTTATATGTGTGTGTACCTGTGTGCATGAATACAGGAGCTAATCTAATAATGCCCTGGATAGGCTGAATTTGGGCTATTTATGCCACATACCTGGCCTGCATGGGAATCCAGATGGGCCTGGGTATATGTACAAAAATCCCACCACAGCACTTCAGAAGAGCTGGACTGCATTAGATTTTCAAAGTCCAAGAAATACCGAGGGAAAGTACAATTTAGGCAAATTGCTACAACCATATTTTTTTAAAGGCAAGAACATTCTTCCCAAAAAGCTGTTTTTGCGGCAGGGTCCCAACATGCTTTGCAAAGACCGCTGTGTTTCCTCAAGGACTTTCCCCAGTTCAGTGGGCAACGCAGTGGGCAACCAAAACTAGGTAGTGAATGAGCCCTCCTCCTTGGTGGGGAGAGGTGTTGGGACATATCCTGTGGGCACACGTGTCCTTGCATGCATTGCTCCTGGAGCTGGGGGGCTTGACAGAGCTTCCAGTAACACCAAAACCTCGCCCGTAGCCATTTCTTTCATTCGAAAAAGGATGTTTTTCTCCCTTATTGAACAATCAAAGAACTTTCTGACATTTATTTTGATGGGGGGAAAAAAAAAATCTATTCACTTATTACAAGGACCAGGAAGCATAAATCCAGGTTGGCTCTCAGACACCTTACACACAAATTGTATTCAGGTAAATGGTCCCTAAAAATGCCTTGATAGTACAATGTACATCATAGTTGCTAGAAAAGAAATGTAAAGCTCCCCATTACAAAGGATAATACAAAGAAAGAAATGTATTTTCATTATACTCCCATAGTTTCAAAGTATCTCAAGATTTGATTCAGGTCCTAAAGATATTATGAGGCAATATCTATGTTACCTTTGAGTCAACTACCATGTCTTGACACTTTATCAGTCTGTAAAAGCTCCTGGAAGAATCAGAAATAAACAATTTTATTCCTCAAACAGGAACTCATGCAGCAGTGTGAGCAAGAATGTTTTTTTCTCCTCTAAATATGACTGCAGGTCCTGTAATGCATTTAATCAGAACAGCAGGGTCAAATACAACTTTTTTGTAGAATCTCTTTTAGAAATATGACCTAGATTAAAAAAAAGAAAAGAAAATCCCCAGTAAGGACACATTTTGAAAATTCCAAGAAACCAAGTGTGCGTTGAGGGCATCTTATCCATGCCAGTTAGAAGTAAGAGGCATATTTAAACTGAGGTACTGAATAGGTCTTTAACTTTATGCCCCTACATTTACATATGCAAATTCAGGTGTATATAGGCTGTTGTTATTTTTCCTACCAATTTCTATATTGTCTTTCCACTTGTACTTGCACTAGAAAAGCTCCATTTCCAGGAATGGTTTTACTGGTCACTATACCCATGCAGGTTTCTTTGGTTTGGTCCTAAGTGGAGATTTTAAGCAATGGTTTTGAATCCCAAACATAACTATTAAAACTACTGGAAAAACTGCAGCGTGCTATGAAACAGTACTACCCACCATTTGCTTAGAAAATTGAAAGACTTTTGCTGGTTTTGCTAAATACTGGCAGCTTGGGTCCAAAGGGAAAATCTTTTATCTTGTTCTCTTTGGGGCAGATGTTCTTGTTGTTTTGGTTTGTTTGGGTTTTTTTGGGGGGGGGATGGTTTTTTTGGTTTGTTTGTTTTAAATGACAAGTGGTTCTCTTTCATTCTGTGTTTTCCTCAAGCACCCAAATATAGCGAATAAGTTCTTCCTCTGGCCTGATATCGCAGGAGGAAAACATTACCTGTGGCAGGACAAAATCAATCTATTTAACTAGAGAAAAAAAAAAAAGAAAAAGAAAAAGGTAGAAGAATGGCCAAATGATTTTAAGCACATTTTGAAACAGCATTGCTTTAGAGTAGCCTCTGGGTACATGAAGGTGTAAACGGAGCCTGATGGACCATCCAGCCCCTTAGGAGGGGCTGCTCTGGTTGAGGAGAGGCTGTATGCCCACCCCAGCCACAAAATGGAGAGCTCAAGGGTTGATGCAGCATGGGTTTGCCTGAGCTGCTTCAGGAGTCATTGCTCTTCTGGTTCCCAATTACTGCCACAGTTAAGGACAAAAATATGTTAAGATAATGTTAAGTATCTGCCCTGGACCATAGCATGGAAAGTGAGTTTTAAAAACCTAGAGAGGAGAACTAGTACGCTAGTAAGAACCAGTGTACTAAAGTTTCTGCTGTAACGTGTAAGAGCATAACACCCTACAGGTAACGGCCCAACATATTCCCACGAAGCTGAGCACATCTTCCTTTCCAAACCCACAATCTACCTGGTGAATTAAAGGAATAGCTTAATTAATGCTGCCAGCAGAGGGAACTGATGTACATGTGAGTAGATGCAGCAGCATTTCTTCAGGGGAAAAAAAAAGAGTTTAAACACAAGCAAATTCTCTGTGCTTCAAGAGGAGGTCAAAGGTACCATTTCCAGCTCACAGCAGTCAATGGCTGGGGAGCAAGAAGGGAGGGCCTGGTGCTGTTTCCTTATTCCTTATTGAAGAGTCCCACCTTCTTCAATAGCATTACTCACGGAGTAAGGTACAAAGGTGGCAGAATTTGGCAGTACATAAGCATGTATCCATGGGGCTTTAAGAAAAGAGATTTTGGATCATTTTGGGTTTTTGAGACCTCTGGACGCAGCTTGAAATGGGCTCTGAGTCAAAACAGCAGTGGTTTTTTTTCTTCAGTTCCTTTGCGGTAGATTTACGTAGTCTTCATCTTAACAGAAGGGCTAGGATATTGAGGTGAGCTGCTAATGAACTAACTGATGTCAGTCTTGAATGTTCTTTCTGTTTTCTCCCAGTGTGGGCAGCAGTAAAAAAAGCAAGGGGCAGGGCTGGGAGGTCAGAGAGAAAGAATCGGACAGTGTCAAGAACAAAATACATACACTTTCAATGACAATAAAGAAATAAGGAAAAGGCTGATATTAAATAACCCCTTTATAAGAAAAATCACCAAGTGGGGCTGAATATAATTTTGGAAAGTTGTTGCTCAAAGTTGTTATTGCTGAAGTTATTTTCTTTGGAAGTGGGTGTCAATCTAGAGAGAGTGGCAAAGCTGGATAAATGAACAAAAATGGACTGCAGGAAATGTGAATTCATTCACCTTTTAGAGAAATCCACTCTGGCAAAAAGCCTGATTTCAGTTGTAGACATGGATAACCCCTTTGAAATCGTTTATTTCAGAAGTTTCAATGAATGCCTTTATTTTTTGGTATCTGACATTCATTTGTGCATAGAAAGGAGGAAAGTAATTTGGGTGGAGCCCAAATTTTTGGGGGGTAGCTTCCATGCTTATTTTGAGGTAGATGGTCATTTCTAGTTTTGCTAGTCGAACACTCTGGTATTTCTTTTTGGGGACGTGTGAAACTGGGAGTAAGGACAGATGAACCACTGAAGAGAAAACAAAGAACATTGTCTCGTGCTTCCTAATATTAAAACCCAGCTCAAATGATAAACCTTTCTTCAGGTTCTGGAATACTGGGGCGAACGGTTGATGCTTTTTGTTTTGTGGGGGTTTTTTTGTTTTTTTTTTTTTTTTTCTTTCCCCTCCCAGTTCAGGTTTCCGGATAGAATTGGAACTGAATGTGCCAAAAATACCAGGATAGAAGCTGTTCTCATGGGTGTTTCCATCTGGAATCTAATGTAGAAATGCCAGAAATCCTGTAGGAAAACCTGTTCTTATGTGGTTTCCTGCCCGGCTCAACGTTTTTGATATGTTGGGAGAGTTTGGATTAGCAGCAGATAAGCAGAGAAACTGCATCTGAGTGCCAAACTTTTTTTGAAGTTTTTCCATCCCCACTGGAAGCATTACGAGGCCCATAGGCATAAGGTACATAGTCTCTCCCCTGCTGGGTAGGGTTTAAAGCTGACTGCATATTAATAAACAAATGCATAAATATATTCATGAGTGAGCAGGGCTTTGCTCTTCGCTTCTTTGCAAGGCTATTTTAACCAGCTCTGCTATTTGAGATAATCTTCGGTTATTTGTACAAATATTTGTACGTTCAGAAAGTTTTATGAATCTTAGCAAGAACGTGTACCTGGAAAGTTATTTTTCAAGTGTTTACTTTTCATCACTTCCTATTTATTATTCCCCATTTAAATTTCTTGGTCTCTGTGTGTGGAGGTCTGATTAGCTCGAAGAAACCAACATAAGGTTTCTTTGGGAAGGGTGCTGAGCCCTAGCCTAAGAGGTATGGTAGACTGTATTTTCCTTTCCCCAGTTCTGGTCCAAGTGTACCAACAAGTAATATCCAGACCCTGGAGGTGCTGATCCTCTCAGAGGTGAGAGGATCTCAGGCAGCTGAATGGTCATCTTGCTTCTGTGAGATGGGGCTCCTGGCTCCAGCCAAGGGTGAAGCTCAGTGGGAGCTGGGAGTGTTTCCTCTGGCTCTCACAGAGCCCCCAATTTTTCAGCTGTCATTTTCAATCCTTTTCCAGTCGTCCTCTGGGTGCTACTGCAGTGGGTCTTTCAAAATCTGTCTGTCCTTGACACTGATGCCATAGCTTGCTGATCCTAACCTCTGGTAAGCAGTTGTATGCCAACATCTGCAGGCTGGCAGAGGCCCACCCAGCCGCTCTCTCACTCCCTCCCCCTCCTCAGCAGGACAGGGGGGAAAAAATAAGGCAGAAAAGCCTGTTGGACAGGAAGATCCCTTACCAATTAACATCACGGGCAAAACAGACTCGACTTGGGGAAAATGAATTTATTGCTGATTGCAGTAGGTTTGGATAGTGGGAGACAAAGGCCAACTAAAACACCACCTTCCCTCCCCAAACGCCTGCTTTCTCCCAGGCTCAACTTCACCCCTTCACTTTTGACTGCTCCTCTGCCCCGAGCGACTCAGGGGGAATGGAAGAGGGGGCTGCAGTCCATCCGTAACACGCCCTCTCTGCCACTCCTTCTGCCACACGCCTTCCCCATGCCCCACCGTGGTGGCCTCTGCCCCAAGTTTGGAGCACCACCACCACCATCTCCTCCTCCTCTCCCCTCAGGGCTCGCGGGGCCACTCCTCATGCTTTTCCCCCTCATGCCTCGCTGCCGGGTGCCGTTTACCCCCTTCTCCTGAGGTGCCTCTGGCGCGGCTGAGGGGCTGGGCAGTGCCCTGCAGTGCAGCCATTGGAACCGGCTGGAACCGGCCGTGCCCAGAGTGGGGCAACTCCGGCCTCACCTCACAGTGCGGCCAACAGCACGGCCGATGCCTGGGCACCCACAGCCGGTACGGCCACAGGTAACTTTGTGGGTGGGAGATTGTTCGTTCCATTTATTTGACGAGCCATCGAGGAAAAGGGCGGCTTCTGGGAGAAGCGAGCCCCCCACAGGTGGGCTCCCCACCTCGCCTGGGTGCTGCTGCCATCTGCCCCCCCCTCAGGCACAATGAAGCTGTGGTGGTGAAGTGAGGCGGCTTCCTCAGGTAGCACCTGCTGCAGATGGTGCGCTGAGGAATAAAACCGCTTCCAAACCGAATTTGCAAATTCAGCTTTTTTCACCAAAGGCCGATCAGTTCCGCTCCGATAACATTGCCTTGGGTGGAGGGTGACTTCGGTGTAACAACAGGCGGAGGGAGGCTGGTTTGCTGCGGCTGCCCGGCACCAACACCAGGTGTGAGACACCTTCGGGAGCAAACAGAGAAGCCCTTTTTTATTTTTTATGTTATTTTATTTTATCTCGTGAATCAGGTTTAGCCTCTTTTGTTGCCAAAGCGTGGAATCCTGTGGATCCTCTGCTTCTGGCACCTCCAGAAATTGAATTTCTGCTGAACAGAGCCCTGACACATTTAGTCCCTTGTATGGAGCTCCTTTTATCAGGGCAGTCATAGGCGAACGCATGCTGAGGGGCTTTCTTCTGCTTAATGCCACTCCGTGCAGCAGCTATGTACAGAAGTGGAAATCTCCCCCCCTCCCCTCACACTCATGGCATGAAGGCACACACGCATGCCTGAGAGCATTGGTATTATATTTGCACAGGCCAACACTTACCTGCCAGAAAGCTGTTTATTTTTGCAACTCCCTCTCTTTTGAGCTTTGTCTGTACTGCTGTCTTCCCCCGCCACGGATACGCATTAACTCCCTGTATCAGCTGTCGGTAGTGATCTGTGCAGAACGAACATCTGTATTAAGTTTGCAGAGCTAGTCAAAATGTTTACTAGGACTATTTAATAGGGGGATCAATAGCAAGTGCCTCTCTGTTTGTTTTAACGAAACAAAATTGGTTGTGGAGCAAACCTTTTTAGAACAACAACAACAACCCCCCCCCCCCCCCGCAACCCTGGCATTACTCCAGCTCAGTGTAACAACGTGGGGGAAAAGGGCATTCCTGAGTACTTAGATTTATTTTCATTATGCAGTTATTAGGGTAAGGGAGCATTAGATGGCTGTTGTCACTGGGAGAACCTCTCCCTATAAAGCAAGCGTGCTTGGCAGTTCGTTTGGAGGTATACTGATTTATGGCTGTCAGCTCCTGCCTGACAGTGTCCTGACAAGTTCTGCTGGTAGAAACTTGTTCAAGCTTGAAGTGACACTTCTGTGCTGCCCGTTTTCCTTCCCCAGAGAGGGAACTGCTCTCGACCATCCTGATTTCAGTGTCACGCTGAATTCCCTCTAAGTGTGTTTCCTTGCCTGGGGTCTGACTTGCTACCGGAAGCCAATATATTAAATCACTTCCCCAAATTACCATATTGGCTACTCGCTTAGGGGCTGTTTACAGTAGGTTTCAGACCACTGGTTGGCCCACATAATGCCTGATTTGGAAACTGGTAGCATCTCCAGTTGGTAGCTGACAAATTCTGTCAGTTTGAGTCTGGCACAAAATATCAACGGAATGTGGGGAAAAGGGAAAAATGGATTATTTTCCGTTTTCCGGAAGATAGCTGTAAAAGGCTGTTTCGTTACATGTATGCAAAATAGATATCAGCTGGGTTTTTTTGGTGTTTTTTTTTTTTTTCAATTGAATTGGGAAATTATGGCTTGGTGTAATTAAGAGTGGTACCCCCCCCCCCAATTCTGTAATCCCTGATCTTGCTAAAATATATGCATGTGCTTAAATTTAAGTACTGCGGTACTTTCTTCCCTGGTGTTTAAACACACCCCATAATAATTAGAAGACTGGATTTATACCCTAACTTTCCAGACAGCTGGTGGGTTTTCTTCCATCATCTTCACCTTCTAAAATGTTGTGATGTAGCAAATTAGCCATTTCTCACCATTTATTCTGAAGAAGAGAAGTAAGTGAAATCTGCCTCTGAAAATCAGTGCTGCAGGCATGTGAAATAAATGGTAGTCTACATGGCAGCAACCAAATAAATATGTTCTGCAGCTTTTAGGTGAGAGGAAGGTGGTAAGTAAAATAGAGAGGGAGGAGCTAAATATTCTGGCAAACATTATGTGTGAAACATGGGGAAAGCTCCAGAAAAAAGTTAGGAGATACAAATCATCGACCATGAAAAGAGATAGAGACATGTCAGAAGTCTTTCGGTGCATTTATCCCATTTCAAGTACTTTGTATCTTTTAGAAATGCAAACTAATTGCAGGTTTTGAGATTTTCCTGTGCTGTAAAATGCACCACAATCCCTTCGGTAAATAGTTTCAATGATAAATTAACTCTGCCAAAGTTGCACTTTCTCTGGCTTCAGCTTCCAGCATTGGGTCTTCTGACAACTTTGTCTCCCGGAGGGAAGTGTCCCATTGTATTTATTTTTTGTGACCTGTGTCACCATAAACTGTGATTGAGACCCTCCGTCACCTTTTGTTTGATAAGCTGTAGGGACGGACGTGTGTGAATTGTTCATGATAAGGCACGTTTTCTAGTGCTTTCACCATTCTTGTTCCTCTTTGAATCCTTTACAATTAACCAATTTCCTGCTTGAACTTTTGCCTTCGGGGCCGTCCGTGTATTCCTGTAGCAGTTGCACCTTTGCCAAAGGCACAGGCAGGATAACCTTTCTATTCTTCCTTGAAAATCCTCTCTGTTTATCCGAGGTCTGCCCTGGGCTTTGTGGCTACCGGGCTGCAGGGAGATTTTATCATCAGCTGATAATAACCATCATTTTGGCGTTGCTCAGGGTAGGGGTGGTGGTCTTACGGTGTGGTTGGCACTCTTCGTTCCTGGCTGGATGACAGTGTTTTGTTGAGCTGCATATTGTTTGTTTTACAGTTTGCCAAATGGTTCAGAGTGCTTTGTGTGCTCTTTGATCTAGCTTTCCTGCAGTCTCCCTGTCACCTGCAGACTTTATTAATAATGATTTTATGCTGGAGTTTTTTTCAATCATTGATTTAAAATGTTAAATAGCATAAGACTAAGGACTGGTGCTGCTGGCCCAGTTAAAACTATTCCTACTCAATTTTCAGACTTCTATTCACAGTTACGTTTTTAAACCTAAAGTGACAGTTTTAATTCATTTTAATCTGTGCCTTGTTTAGTTTATATCATTCTACCTACCAAGTCAAAACAGTGTGCCTTACAAAAATCTAACTGCAGCATACTAACATTATCACCCTTATTAACCTGATGTGCAATCTCAGTAAAAAACAAAAAAACCCTGATGAAATCTATTTCCTGTAAACCTGCACTGCTGGAAGCTATTTGTATTTGCTCCTTTTGTATTGTAATACATAATTCTTGGATTAACTGTCCCATTACCTTACCCAAGATCAGACTGACAGTCCTCACAGTACCTGGAGGACCCCATCTGCGTGTTTTAAATTTTGGAGAAATGTTACTTTGCTTTGGTCCTCTGGATTACTGTTAAATCCTATCAAGTCCTTGCCGGGTGGAGAGCTTCCATGCCCGTTCTTTGAAAACTCTTGATGCACATTTTCCAACTGATAGACTTCAAAATATCTCTCTTTCCTAGCTGCTGTTTTAAATGCATTTGACTCATTGCTGAGATTCAGTGTGATTCATTATTTTTAGACAATACGCATGTAAAATCTATTTTCCAAATATGGAAGACAGGTATTCATTGAATTCTTATATATTTTCCTCATTATTATTACATTTTTACTATTTTCCTCCAGTAACAGATGACAACATTTTTGTTCTCAATATACTTTTAAAAGTCCCAGATATCCTTTCCTCATTGATTTCTCTTTTTTCCCTTTCTGACTCCCTTTGTCAATTTTCTACAGTTACTAGCTTTTGGTTTATAATTGTTATTATCAGTTTTCCTTTATATCATTAGTTCTTTGTGTTGAAATAAATGTGGTTTTGTTCTATGTCTACTTTTACACTAAAAGTAATTTTTACATACTGTCAGTTTCTTTCTTGGTTGTGGAATTGTGGCCTTTGAAATCTAAGAATGTATTCTTAAGACTTTTCTGATTACCGTGAAAAGGTTCCTCTGTAGCTGATATTGCTCATAATTATTTCAGCATTGTGAAAATAAATTTTTTTCAACAACAGTTATATTTGTGAATTTACATACTAGAACCCCCATAAACACATACATTACTTTGGACTCGATTCTATATGTTGACAACAAATGTGATCAAGTCATGACCACTGGCATTTGAGTAACCATGAATTTTTACATCTGGGATCAGTTCCTCTGTATCTGTCATTAGGCAATCTACCCCAAGCTGGGTTGAGTTAGGAAATTGGCTGCCTGTAATTTTTTAAATTCTGAGGACTTTTTAGTGCTGGTAGCCTGAGAACACCAGCATATGCCATTCAGATTGAAGTCCCATATGTTAACACAGCTTTTTTTACCAACACATGATAAATAAGTCTTTAAAGAAGCTGGTCATCTTGTTTTTTATGGTGTTTTGGTGGTGTGTAGCAGGCACCAAATAGCTCACTGCCTTCTAGTTTATTTGTAAGAACACAGATCTACCGGCAGGTGAAATCTTTTACATCTGATTTGCACAGACTTGCAGAGGTCATGAGATTTTGAGACAGTGTACTACACCCATTCTTTTTTGCCCACTTGAGCCCTCTGAGTTGGGTTGCAACTCTTCATTTTTACGTTCTGATCATGTGAGTTTTCCCAGTAATATGAACCAAGTCAAATTTATGCTCCTAAGTCAGCATAATTCCTCTTGTTTATTATCCGACTTCTAGCAGAAGTGTATAAGCAATTAAATAATTTCATCCCTTTGTGTAAGGGGATGCTTTTGTAATTTTGTTCTCAACAACGATTTTGAACTACAACCGAAACCCTCACACCATTTACCTAGGCAGTGATTACATACACAGAATTTTCCGACCTTTTCTGTTCATAGGACAGGAGGAGCCTTATAGATTGTATATATACACTTGCTCCTGCTCAATTTGACCGACTGCCTCTGCAGAGATATTTTCTGCAACTTCCTTGACAGGGTTGCACTCACTGTCTATCCCTACAATCTTCTCCTGGTCCTTCATATAAACTTCCAAATCAGTGGTTAAGTATTTCCCCAATTTGCTGCCTTGTCTAGTCCCTGTGTGGCCATTTTCATTCTTTCCCTCAGGGAGTAGCTATGCTTCCTAAGGAAGATTGTTCAAAACTGCTATACTTTATTCTTCATTACATGTGTGATTGTACTTCCAAATCACAGCTTTGTTTCTTTTAGCCTCATTACCACTTGCACATCATTCTGAAGAAATCTTTTCAGAAGATGAGAAAACAGAGCCCCTCCACTGCAGCTCAGAGCCACCCGCACGCTGCCAGCCAGCACTGCCTTGATGTCCTCTGAAAATGGAAGTTTCTCAGATGCCTTCTTCAAACTTGCTCTGAAATTACTGTTTGCTGGTTCTCTTTGCCTTCTCCAGAGTTTGCCTGGCAACTGATGGATAGATTAAGGGGAGCTGCTTAGTGCCAGCCTGCAGCCCGCCAGTGATGGGTAAATCAAGTCTGACCGATGAAAGACTCAAAGATTTGAGACAGGAGCTCCTCACACAAGAAACCAAAAAATAGGTGTCTCTTACCTGGCATATCTGAAGGTCCCCAAACCCTGTCCTATGGCCAAAGCAGAGACAAAACAATCAGCGGGATCAGGCATATGACTCACCGAGATTTTTAACCTAGAAGTGCTAGAGCCTTCACTGTAGCCTCTGAAGTACCCCTGTTTACAGCTCCTGAGGCAGGAGGAGACATGGAGCTTGCAACGTCAAACTGAAGTGGCCCTTACAAAGTTATTCACTGCATGAATGTTGAGGAAAAATGATTCTGCATCTGTCCCTTTGAAATACCATTCTCCAACAGTTAGCCTGGCACGATGACTTCCTAAGAGCTCTCTTCAAGTGGTAAATCGAGCTGTCCAGCTACAACAGCCTAAAGAGGGATGAGACCGGTGACAAATACATTACAAAGGGCCAAGTTAACTCTAAATGTGCTTTGTTTAATGTTGTCGTTAAAACAGCTAACTCTCCATTAAGTGTCTGTTTGTGTGGGTACCACCAGTCAAATAGGTCCCTGGTGAAGGACTGTAGTGCCCCGCCCCCCCAGTGATGAGCTCAGGCTTGCATCTTTCTAATGCTGAGCTCTGCCTTTTTGACCAGGCTTCTTGTAAACTGTGAAATGGTATGGATCAGACGAGCATTAGGGAAGCTTCTCTCCTCACCTGGCTTCGAGTTGTTTATATGCTTTTTAGGCTAAGGTTATCCAACAGATGCATGGGAGCTGCAGAGTTCGGGCTTTACATGCAGTTGTGGTGCATGTGCTCCTTTTAATGCCAGCATAATAGTAAGGGCATATTAAAAATAGAGAAAAAGAGAACTACTTGGCGTCATCCTATTTCCTAATAGGATTCCTTTCTGCATTGCCTGCCTTTCCAGTAGGCACTTGACAAGGTGACATGAAAATTGCTGACCTTCAGCTGGATGGCTGGGGCACCCACTGGCCTCCTGAGGCATGGCCAGTCTCCAGGTGTTCTATGCTTTTTTCTGTGTATTCACTTCGCTCTCTTTTTTTTTTTCTTTTAATCTTTTTTTTTTTTTTGTGTCCCTACCTATATATTTTTTCATCTTTGTCTGCGTCAGTGATGCCTGCAGGCAAAGCCTCCAGGGTTAGGCTCAGCAGAAAGAGGTGTGACCAATAATGCCTTTGCTAAGGGAGCTCTTGCAGCAGCCAGGGGCACGCATACCACCGGCAAGGAAGTCCCAGGGGTCAGTCACCGTTTTATTCTCAGGGTGCTGCTCACAGATGCTGTGAAGCCAGGTACACGCCTCTCCTCCTCTGGCATACACATTGCTTTCTCTTTCGAAGTGATGATTGTGTTTGGACCTGTGCTGTAGAGAATATATTTCAGTATAAAAATATCCACCCCTTCGAAATGGCAGAGGATCGTATTTCTTTTAAACCATACCTAAATCAACTTGTGAAAACCTGAAGTATACCTGGACAAATCGGATTTATATGAAACAAGGAAAAATACTGTAATTTGGGGGCTATTAAATTGAAGGTTCAATGTACTTGGTTTTGGGCTAACTGGTGCTTGGGAAAATAGGGTTTAGAGCATTTTCAGAGATTCCCCTTTCTTTGCTGACAGTCAGAGAAAAGGGGCAAGAAGCTATTGCTTGTGTTTGTTCCTAAAGCAAATCACAGTTGATAGGTCCAACTTTAGACCGATCGGCCTTGACAAGTTTCCCTTCAATTCTTTCTTGTGTGTGGTTTTAGAAATCTTTGAACAGCGAGAAGCACAAAAGGTAGAAAGTTAACAAGACTCCACGGGGCTGTGAGATGGTACCTGACAAGGGAGGAGAGGCGCTCCTGCAACTAAAATAGGCGATACAGAAGAAGGTTTTGTGCTTGTCTGAGAAATTGGGAATCTTGTTATGGGCTAGGAAGATCTGGTTTGCTCAGACATACAGTGTTCATAGCAAAAGGTTTGGTTTCATTAGCTGAATGTTTTCAGGAGGTTTCTTATCATTTTCAAACGTGTAATTTTTAAGTGAGTTTATTCTGAGAAGTCAGTACTACAAGGTGGTTATTTTGCTGGGGAGTTGGGAGGTGTTTTGACTCTATTTGGGGTTATGAAACAATTGCTGGGGGACGGGGAAGGAGAAAAGCCCTTTTAGCACACCAAAGAAAAAATATCTTTTTCCATCATCCATCTCCTTTAAAAGAACTTGAGGCTCTGCTTTTGCTCTCCAAACGTGTGCAGGTAATTAGCATGAATGATTTGTTCTTAAGAAGCAGCTTTGGCCTTGCATTTCAGAGAGAAATGTGGTTATTTTAGACTTAACAAGTGTGCTTTAGATTTTGATCCGTAGCTTTGGTTTTCTTGTTATTCATATTGATTGTTCCAATTTGTATGCTGTTTTGCTCTGTAAGTTGTTGTTGATCTGTTTTGTTTCTGTTCTGTTTTTCAATGGCCACAGGTTTCTAATTTTCTGTTTTCTTCTTGGACTTTCAGGTTTTAATTCAATGTGTGTTTTCCAGGATATTTCTCACTCGCTTTGGCACTACTGTTGTATGATTGTGTTGCTTGCCTCTTCCTTCCTAGAGACAATGTTAACAGATACCATGGGAAGGATATTGCCCTCCTTCCCCTAAATTTTATATAAAGCACTGCACTTAAATCGAAAGTTGCATTCCCTTGCCTGTGGATTTTCCTTTGCTGGAAGGGCCAAATCATAATGCAGATGGGAACTGTCAGTTTTGTGTTTCTTGCAAACACGTTCCAAAATTTATCCTTTATCATGGTAGCTTTTGCAAGGCTATAATGTAGTGAAAAGCACTGGGATATTAAAACCCAGTTAATGGAACACCATTAACACTCAGCCTAGAAAGACTTGAAGACCCTTTGGAAATCATGCTGGCTAATAAACCCTTGGTGAGATGCTGGTGCAACGGGGATTCCCTGCTCTCCTCCACAGCCCTGGAGTCATTCTTGGGCACCTCCACAGGAGCAGGTTTATTGCTCATGAGCTTTAGCTTGTTGGGAATACAGCATATGGTGGGGCAGCAAAGAAATGTGGAAGACAATGTGTGTGGCTCTGGGAAAGAAAGAGTTTGAAAGAAGAGGAAAATGCCCCTGAGCATGGGGCCATTGGCCCATACTCTGAAGTTCCAGTTTCTCCCTGTACTTGACTGCTTTGAGATTCTCCAAATCCCCTGGAGGGCGCAAAGCAAATTACATCACTTCTGCTGGTGTACAGTTCAGAGCCCAGGTAAACCACTGTTTGGTCAGAAAAAGGTTTGGTCCTTTTAAAGCCTGTTATCCCTGAACATTGGCAGAAAGGTAGGCAGCTTTGCAGCCTGCCTACTCCGTCAGCATTTGGGCTCTCTGGCCATGAATTTAAGAAAGGTGTGCCAAAATTGACATTATCCTTCTCTACTGGAACCAAGGAGGCTTGATAATACTTTAAAAACTGACTGATGAAAATCTGGAAGCTCTAGTTCTCAAGCGAATGCATGTTGGCCAGAGGCACCACATGCGTGTGTGTGCGTGCATGTGCGCGTGCATGGATGGGCTCTCTTCTTTTTTAAAACCTTTGGAGTGAGTTTTTTGGATACTTCAGACGTCCCTTTTTCTCACCCTCAGATTGTTCGCCGCCTCCCCAGCAAAGTGACATATTGTTTGCAGTGGAATTTGACAGGCTCAGATGGCACTAGCTGCTGCAAGATTTTTTAGTTCTTGTTGGTGCTACGACAGGTCTCAACAAATTCCCTCGCCCACTCGCCCACGGTGCATAAGAAACTTTCTCTAGTGCGAGGGGAGCTTGCCCATCAGTTTTGTCAAAATCTCAGCATGATGCAGAAATTCTGGCTTTCCGAATGTGACACAGATCTGCTCTACAGCAGTGGTGTTTGCAGATTCAGGAAGGCGGTCAGACAAAGGCAACTGAAATGTGAGCTCCCAAATAACCCTGTCTTGGCTTTGTGATGGAAGTGAACTACTTGGGGTATGTGCTGGGAAGAGGCTGTGGATTTCTGCCGAAGAGATCTGGCCCCATTCTGTGTGCTGTGTTCAGTGCCCCCATGTAAGTCCAGCCTCTCTCTTTCCGTGTCTTTGCTACATACGCAGGAGACAGATCTGCAAATCTACCCATCCTGCCCCAGCTACCCATGAGGTAGTAGCATATGAGAAGACATCAGTGACTCCAGCATAAACCTGTGAGCTGGTCACCCACTTCTGTGTGTGAAGGTGTTTCCCCTGGCTGTGTCTAAGCACCTTCTATAGGATGAGCTGAAATTCACCCTGAAAGACCCTATTTTTCTCTGCTGTGTTTGCAGGGCATCTGCTGACTAGCTCATTGGGCCAGGAGAGTCCTCCCATGTAGCCTCTGTTTAAGGGTAGCACCCTGGCTTGGCATGCTTTCAGAGTGGGACTATTCAGGGTGGCAATGGCAGGCAAGGCTCTTTTTCTGAGAAGAGATGCATATTCAGAGGCTGTGTATATCTCTGTGTCACTTGTATTCCTGCAACAGCGAGGGCTTTGGAAAACTACTGAAGAAGTTTTCCAAACTGAGGAGCCCCTTTCCTCCCATTAGCTGGGGACTTTCGGAGTAGGGCATACCAACCAAACCGTACCTATTTCATGTTTGATTTAGACTTGGACTCGAGAGGTTATTTTCAAGCAGTAGTCCTGGGGCCATCCCACTCCCAGGCCTTTCCTTGGCATAAATAGTATTAGCCTGAGGGTGGCCCTCATCTGTGCCAGATGCCCACAGCCACAGCAGCAGGAAATCAATGGGGCGTGGAGATATCCCCGCCACTGCACTCTGCTGCTAATAGCTGTGGTGGTGTAGGAGTCCCTGTGGCATTTCCACATTACCTGGAGATTTCCCAAGGCAGGAGAAATCCTAAGGATAATTAAGCCTGTTTTATTTAGGGCTGAGCTGAGCCATCAAAGTGGCATAAAGCAGCCTAAATGGACCAGAGGATCTGGCACCTTATGTGAAAATTAATCATTTTCTGAGGTGGTCTGATAATTTCTGAGGAGGCTATAAAATAATTCACACCTACATGTAGCTTTTAATGAGTAGAAAGGCCTCTCCACTGCAGGTTCTGGAATTGTGCTCTTTTAAAAAAAGCAATGATGTTTGCATGCAACAAAGTGAGAGAGAGAGACCGTAGCAGGAGCAGGATCTTGGGGCAGTGCCTTTGTTGCTGTTTTCATCAGGGTTAAGGGCTCAGTGACCATTTGGAAACCTTTTATGGGCAAACTGGCTAGCAGCCAGTACTGCAAATTTGTACTCCTGACTTTTTGATTAGTCAGTAGTCCATCAACAGCAGTAGAAACCTGAGAAACATTTGCAGCTAACCACGTGAAAAGCAGGTGTAATAAATCAGGTTGTTCAGGTTTAGTCCCAACTGGGAAATGTGGGGATGGAGATAGAAACCATTCCTACTTCTCTTGTGGTGTATCAGAATACCTGCTGCACGGTGTGTTACCCTAGACCAGGCCCTCTTTCCAGCAAGATTTCAATGTATAACTATGATTGCATTCCCATTGGGAAATCGCAGATTTCCAACAGTTTTTTTTAAAATCCACAGTGAAATTGTGTGAATGACAACCATTCATTCATCTCATTGCAGGATCAGGGCCAAAGCATGGTCTTTTTAAGCTTAAAGAGTGAGCCCTTAATCGCTGCTGGCTGCGTTAAGTGGAAGGAGCTTTCTCTGTGCCAGTGCCCTGACAGCAGCAGAGGCATCTCTTTTATTTATTTGCCTCTGTCCCTTGGGGACCTGGAGTGTGGGCTGCACTGGCAGCGGTGGCAGGGGGGGACCCGAGCTCTGCTCCCTGGCTCCTGCCATGCCTGTGCCCAGGCTTTTCCCGGGAGCAAATCAGCAGAGCTAGTGACAGCAGAAGCCATGAAAAGGCTGTGGCAGATGTGAGCCTGCTCTCTAATACTTTATGAATACTGAATATGCTTTTTTTTCAGGGGGAGGGTGGCTGTCTGTCTGTGTAGTTGCTCATTATTGCATATGGGGTATACACAACATTGGAGTGGGGTGTTGTTAGTAGAAGTAGCAAAGGTACATCCTGGGAGATATAAACTCACCGGGGAGCAACAAGAGAGGACAAGAAAGTGGGATGGAAGTGTTGGTGCCATGAAGACAGCACCGTGTTACAGACCATGTAAGAGCTTCAGGAGCACGTTTTAATGCCACTCCAAACCCAAACGGAAGATTTTTTTTTTCCTAGCCTTTTGAGTGGACTACTGAACAAAAACAGTTTAGTGGTTGTGAACCAGAATTTTCTAATAGCTGCACAAGAATTCACTCTCCCCCAAGTTATGACATTTTAGGATTGAACAAAACCTCCATGTTCCACAAGATGAACATGTGAGTTGTCATCAGATTTAGAAATTAATTTCAGGAAAAATTCAGGGGGTGTGTCCCCTGATCACAGGAAATGGCAATTTACAATCTTGTGAGAAGAAGGGTGGATGGACAGGATTCACTGAGGGGACATGTAACCTCACCTCCTTCTCCCTGTCTCCTTACATCCAGCCTGAACGTCATAGCTATGTAATAACTTAGTACTGTCATTTCCTTTGCTGTTAGCGGGTCTGTAGTTAAACAGAGACCTTCAGGTACTAGCCCTAGCAATTCAATTGCTTTCCTAAGTATTAAAATAACAAAAGAAACAGAAGCTACTGAAATAGGAAGAAGAAAGCAGAGCCCTTCAACACCCCCAGCATCAGGGAGGCAGCAAGAGCAGACACATCCAGGGATGGTTTGCACGCTCAGTGCTGTGAGTTGTCAGTGGTGGATATTTAACAAAAACTCCTTTTTATAGCAGTTTTAAGAAAAATTTAGTAATAACTAAGCAAACCGCTGAAACTAACTGAGCTGAACAAGGGAATAACAACAAAACAAAAAGCCCAGTGTGTGTCTGTTGCCTGGGGCAAGCTACAGCTGATGGATAAAGTGACAGACGAATCCTTCCCTCATTTCCATTTTAATCTCTGTCTACTAATTGTCATCAATATCATCAGGGTCACTAGACCACTAGTGCGAGTCTACAACCTTGCGCAGAAACCGCAGCTTTATGCCTGCCTGGCCCCCAGGGCTTTGCCCCTTTGCTAACCCAGTCTGTACCAGGGGATACCTCGCAGGGGGAGGGAGGGCCCTTGGAGGTGAGATGGGTGATGTTTCCCAGCGTCACACAGGAGAGGCTACTCTTAGTGTCCTGGCATTAAAATACAGGACAATTGCAGCGCTCTTTGAAATGAAAATTATTTATACTCCCTTTATGCCAAGGCCAGGATTTGTAAAAAGGGCAGCTGGGAATCCAGCTCCCATTGGAAGAAAGGGCTCAGTCCGACTCTTAAATCAATGACTGTGTGATGAAAGCATACTTTGGATCAGACCCAAGGAGGACAGTGAAAGCTTTTTGTCGGTTCTTTGCCTGGTGGTTTCTCTTCCCGTCCTTACTATAGTATGTGTAACATACATAACGTGCCACATAGGTACCCAAGGGGGGGTCTCTCCTGGTGACCATCAGGCGATGCCTCGGAATTTTGTCCCATCACCCCCCTGCCCAGGAAAGGCACCCGTGCAGTGTGTTGCAAAGGTAATGTTTAACCCAGGGGCTCCAAGCCAAATCCTGGCCTCTGCGCACAGCTTGAGCACAAATTGTGCCCATGGCAACTATGCAGCGACTCACTTGGTTGGAAACCTCCCATCCCCAACTTGAAGGCAGCCATGTGGTCCTCTGCTTCTGCTGCTAAAAAGTAATAGATTTTTGGCATTAACTCTGTACCTTTATCCTGCACCCAGACCTCCCTGCTTTATAGGTGCTGTGTGTCCAGGTGATTCTGACAAGGATCTGGGTTTGCTCTATTGGTACTGCTCCCTCATGACAATTTTCAGCTTTAATTTTTTTACCCTGTGCACTCTCCTCCATCTCTTATTAACTCATTCTTTCCACTTCTTTACTCCACTTCCTTTATGTTCCCCTCCCAAAGTCTCAACATCCTTTTGGTGGCACCACCATCTTCTTCCCTCCTGCAAATCTCCCTCATCTCTCCTGAATAACACTTTTCCTTAGACTCCCCAAATACTTTCTCTACAGTCATATTCATTGGCAGATCACCTCCTTGTTCCATCTCCCACCAGGTAACCATTTCTTGAACAGGAGATGTGAGGACAAAATCGGACTTTTCCTAGTTTTGCTGTTGATTCGGGATCTTGTGAGTTCAGTAGCTGCAGGTGACTCATGCAGCTGTAGCTGGTGACAAGGACTCTGCAGGCTCTGAAGCACATCTGTCCCCTTTGCCTGAGACTGTGACCCTGTTTTAGGATGCTGTGTGGTTTTGACGTTCCACATGTGCAAGTTGGTGCATCTGCTGCCTTGGAGGAGGTAGCAGCGGTTCTGATGAGGGTCATCTTGGCCTTGAGGTGGTCCTCCCTGTCTTGCTATTCTATTGCTATTGCTTTTCTATTTAACTAGTAAATTAGGAAGGGACTGTTGCAACATTCTAATGCTTTTGTGTGTGTGTGTGTGTGTGTGTGTGCCCTCTGTGGCCGTGTGGGAGTTTACCATTTGGGTGTGCTGCAAATCTGTAAGGAATGGTTGATGCCATCTCGTTGTTCGTGTTCTCCTGAGTGATTCACCACCAGTGCTGCGACAAGGGTAGGGAGTGGCAGAGAGGCAACAAAAAATTACTCTGCGCAGCCATCTGCTGCAAATCTTCACAGAGAGTATCCCCGCGCTCCAGCGATGAAAATCTTCAGAGGCCCATGCCCTGTAAGCCGCAGTCCCCACGGCTGCAACTCCAGATCTTTGGAGCTTATCGGTAACATATTTGCAAAGCTGCCCTGCTGTGATCACTGATCTCTGCCAGCTTAAATTTTGGGAAATGGTTTACACAGCCTTTCTCCTCCCCTCCTTCAACCCCTGCAAGTCTATATACAAGAAAAGAAAGATTTAGTGTTTGAGCATAAGCACTGGTCAGCCAATCTGCAGCGTATCTTCTTGAAAACCCAAACCAGGTGCTCTTGGGCCATCAAAGTCTTGAAGCAGTTAAACTTCCTTTCACCTCTGTTGCAGTTCCTTTAAAAGAAATAGAGAGATCTTCAAAAGGTGGAAGGGTGGCAGGCCAGAAACGTAAAGCGTGTGCAATCACTCAGATACAAGTGGCACCACTAAAAATTGCCTTCATATATCAGCTTATGGTTTACACACTGTGGCAGAAAGGACGCTAAAAGGTCAGCAGAAAAAAAATATATATGTCAAGCCTGGAGCTGTGACTCCAAAGGTGTGGAAAGACATGATCTGAGAAGGGTTCTAGAGGGACTGGATAAGTGCTTGATATGGCAGGATTTTTTATTTTATTTTATTTTATTTTTTGCAAGGGAGCTGCTTGCAAACGTCAGCACAGAAGCCAAGGTATATACTCGCAGTAACCTCTTGCTACGACCCCTGGTGACAAGACGGATAGTTCCATTCATCTGTGGGTGAACAGCAGAGGCTCTCTGCATTTTTTACTTGAAGCCCTGGATGAATTTGTTTGTGGAGGGGAATGTCACCATTGTGAATGCTCTGATCACTTATGTGCCTATAGTGAAGTCAGTGGTAGGGAAGGGGGGGGGAAGAAGGGAGGCAGAGTGAGGAGGAAAGCAAGGTTCTCTCTGGGGGTCTTCGGGATGCCAGCTTATATCCAGCAAAACATCTCCAACCAAACATTAATGGAGGATGTGACTTTGAAACGGAGGGATCAGCAAATATGCCGTAAATTAATAATGTGCCCTTTTAGTAGCAATTGCTTTATGAAAATCGGTAGGGCTTTTTTTTCCCTCCTTCCCCCTCCTTGTAGAAATAGCTCTGAAGTAAGTGGGTCTCACCGGAGTTTTGTTTAAGACTGACCCCTTACTTTATTAGCTGTGTAACATTTTAAGGTTGTTTTTTCCTCTCTGTCTCCTCCAGCAAGTCTCTATTGATCACTGTTTACAGTTATAATCCCTTTCAAATTTATCATCCATGACTAACACCACATGTATTGATTAGTGCTGACGGATGTCCCTGTATGGTATATACCCACAGTGATTCTGGCCAGTGAAGTACAATAGATATATTTTTTTTCTCTCCTTCATTTGCTTTTTATAGCTTTCCGCTCCCCCCTTTTGTTCTCAGTCTGGCTAACCTATTTCACACAAATGCCGTGGGATTAACACGTCTAAATTTAGGACAATTTCTTTATTCCTGATGAGGTCTTTGGAACAGGAAGGAAAGGAAAGGGTAGTGGTGGGTTTTGGTTTTTGTTGTTGGTTTTTTTCTTCAACTGGGAAACTACTGGAAAGAGACAGGCCCTATAGGAGATCAGATTTATGAGGGACATCCACATGTCTTAACCTAAAGCCTAAAGTAACAAAGATGTAAGGGCTAGGTTTTTTAGGGACAAATTAGATGTCACTGGTGACTAAGGACAAGGTGTCCAAAATCTGGACTATAAATGGAGTCATTTGTCAGCAATGCATTTTTGCTTGCCTGCTACAACGTTTCCTCCATCTCTTGTTGGCCAGAAATAGAGTTTAAGGTTAATCTCTTTTCTCGGCCACGTTGATTAAACTTGAATTTAGAAACTTGAAAACAAATAAATAAACAAACTGAAAACCCAGCCTCAAATGACCTCAAGGATTTTGGTACAGTAGCAGCATATAATTTCTGTCTCTTAAGGTGTTTGCTTCCTAATGGCTTTAGGTAAGCTCCTAAAATTTCTGCATGCCTCTACAACATTTTTTGTCTCCTTCCTTTCCTCCCTGAGACCCCCTACCTTTCAAATGGCTATTGTACGCAAATTGACCTTTCTCTCTACTACAGCCAAACCAATATGATTTTAAGTAGTGAAAACTGCGTGTTCCTTGAAAGCCCCACTGAGTAGAGAGATGTGCTCAGAGAAGTAGCAGCTTACATGGGCTAAACCCTCACTGTGATTTGGGGACACTGGGCGCTGCTCAGCAAAGCGGGGCTGCTATGCGGCCATCGTTAGTGGGCGTACGCAGCAATTTCTGGCAAAATCTGGTAAGTGACTCTGCTGACTTTGTCCTCATTAACCCAGAGGTGTGAACTGCACCTTACAAAGGCTGGGTTCCTTTCAGGTTTTAATAATCCATTTGTAACTTTTTTTTGGTGTGCTTTATGCAATAGTTTAAATACATGTTCTTGTACATGTGTTTTATTTGGGTGTAATAAGGCAGCAAATATAAGACAGTTGTTAAACCTCAGTAAAAAGATTTTTTTTAATAATCATTTGGCATTTATTTAGTATACAACCACTGTCTTATTAAATCTAACCCTTTAGATTTAATAGGATAGTTTATTGTATTATAGCATTACTACTGCAACACTGTAGTTATGGTTGAAAAGGCATTTTCATTATAAACTCCTGTTTGCAGGTGCTTATAACTTCCTGAAGTACAGCACCTCTTTTATTTGAATGTGAAATCACTCACTATAGTTCTTAATTTTTTTTCATCTATCTCCTTCTCAGGAACAAGGACATTTAGATGTTAGGAAAAGAAAACTGGCAGTTACTGAGGAGCACCATTAGACCTGAGCATTAAAATGCACCAAAGTAAGAGTTCAGTGTTACAGAGCTTATGAAACACTGGACCCTAATAAAGTTGCTGTACCCATGTCTGTTAAAGCATAAAGTTGGCAATTTGCTCAGTACTGCGCAGTACCACTGTTTTGACAGAGAGGTGAGTTGGCAAGATGTGGTCGTCAGAAGGAGCATTATCACTGAACTCCCAAATTCTTGGGGTCTTGATTGACTCTATATATTGGCACAACTTGTATGGCAGGGCAGGGACTTTGTGGAGTTTCATTTCAATCTTATGCACAGGGGATGTCAGGAGAGTATGATAGCTGTGCGTGGTGAAGGAGAAGGAATCAAACCTGAGCCCCTGTGTTCGTTGGGAGCATTCGTAGCATCTTGCAGGGGTGCTGGCCTGCCCAGCCTCACCATTTCCCATGGTTTCTTGGAATAAATTGCATTTTTCCCCAAGGCTCCTCAAAATGCAGCTGCCTTTTGTTTGGGCCACCCACCTACCTGTGGCAAAGAGGCTCTTTGCTTTGATTTCTTTTGTTTACCACCATAAACTTTACAGATATTGCCCCTGAACTGGATCATTTGCAATGGAGGATAGTGAAATATAAATCAAGGACTCATCTTAGCTAACATTAAGCATGTAATGTTGGTAGCTACATGGAGAGGCAAGGTGCCCCAGGGTACCCCGCTAAACCCTTCTGCAAACCAGCCTCTGCCTCACCACTGAGGGGCGAATGTGACAATGGACTGCGCCATCCTTCACTGTGCAGTTTGTTCCTGTTCTTTCTTTAATCACCTGTGAAATGAGTAGGAATGCTGATATCTGAATATGTTTACAGCACAAAGTAAATCTTGTGTAGGTAGAAGAGGAGACCTGACATCCCCTGAGTTTCCAGTTATTATAGACTCGGGCAGATGCCAGGAAGGAGTTTCTTTATGACCTTAAAACCAAATGCAGTGGAAGGTAGGTGGTCACTAATTTGTCCCAAGTTTGTTGTGTGCCTTTATGAAGAGATCGGTTGGCTTAGGAAGAGCCGAAAAAAAAAAGAAATTATAACTCTCTTCCGTGTGTGCGTGTGTTTCTCCTTCATCTTGAAGGCAAACAGAGGTTTGTCTAGTGAGGTGCTCAGGACTGGACCTGGGGGCAGTGTACTTAACAGGGGATGAATTGGCTTAATGACCAGGTTTTATGATGAACAAACAGGACCTGCCTTCAGCAGGGCTGTCTCCAGGAAATAGTGCAGTTTTCAGTGCCATGTCCTGGCCATGCCTTCGAAAGGGTGAGCATGTGCAGTGGTGACATCCATAGTGGGCATGCAAGTTTGCTCTGGTGTCATGGTTGTGACCCTTGCAACTTTACGCAGCTTTAGTAAATCTATCATTTAATTGCTTTCTGGGCTGGGAACCACTTGTAAACAAACCTTAGCCTCAATGGAGACTTTATATTTAAATAAATAAATGCTGACAAAGAAAGACTAGAGACACGAAAAACCCAAACAGGAGCACAGCGCTAAACTGCCCCATAAAACCTGTGTAAAGAGATAGTGTTTTCCAGTGCTGCAACAGCAGGCCTTTTGCTATTCCACAGGCTGAGTTTGCACATGTAATCACTTTCCTTTATTTCAGTTCTGGCCCAGAAACTACTGGTGGAGTGCCACTGAGCAGAGGGTTGGTGTTTTGTTTTTTTTTTTTTTTCTTTAACTATCACCAGGCTTAGGCAAATTTCTCTTTTGGTGGTGGGAAAATTCATGCAGGAATAGGGACATGTGCCACTGTGGCAAAGGGCGCAGCCGGTCCTTGCTGGTGTAAAACTGGGGCTGAGCAGTAATTGCTAAGCAGAAAGCTACTCTTTAAAAGCACACAGAGTTTTGGTAAATCTCTTCTAGCTGGATGCAGCAATGCGGTCCTTTTGCTTATGCCTAAACATCAAGTCTTTCCTGAGAATGCAAATAGAGATCAGTGTGAATTCATCAAAACAGAGTTGTTTAAATAGTCAGGTCTCCTGCTCTCATATAATCCATTCTAGTTTTAGGAATACTAATAGTTTTTTCAAATAAAAAGGCTTTGCCTCTCTCACCCTCAACTCTATCTTACTAAAAAAAAAAAAAGAAACAGTCAAACCAAAACGTATAAAAGGGCCTGT
The DNA here is from genome assembly GCF_026419915.1 of Harpia harpyja. NCBI lineage: Eukaryota > Metazoa > Chordata > Aves > Accipitriformes > Accipitridae > Harpia > Harpia harpyja. Next base: position 51,721,185 of record NC_068943.1, on the reverse strand, counting down.
AGCTACAAGCCCTCTGCCTCGAAAGCCCTCACTGCAGCCATGGGAAATTAGGCACGCTTCTGTGGGGCAGGACTTAATTTTCTGGAGGTTATTCTCCCCATGTAGTTTTGCACTGCTGCAAAACCTTGTGCAAGGTCCTTTTAATGTTTCAGGAGTGCACGTCCAGTAACTGCAGTGCTAACTATTGCCTCTGTCCGAAAGGGAAGTAAATGCAATTATTTAAAAGTAGCAGCCACAAATAGGCTCATTAAATGAAAGATGCTAATATAGAGAGGTCTGAGCAGCTCCTGAATTTGCAGAGAACTTGTAATACATTACTGTTGTTTCAACCCATTCTGTTAGGGGGGTTTTTGGCTATACAGGTAGACTGACACCCTTTGCCAGTTTTAATTTTCCTGCTGTTTTTCAGTAGCTCTGTGTTCACGCTGCTAGCAAATGAGTACTATCAATGGATTGATGAGTATTGTGAAGAAATAGGAAGCTTGTCTCCTTGATTTTTCGGACTGTGTTTTAGTAATAACAAGTATTTAAAAAATCTTGAAGATACAAGAACTGGGAAATTTGTTTTTTTATTTTTTGTGAGGATCATTTAAAAATATCCACAGGTTCATTTTTGTGTAATGCCACGTGACTTGGCATGCTTCAGATTGTAGTTAGTCACTTTTTGGTAGAATTCTCTTATGGAAAAATGTGTGCATGCCATTTTAAAATCATATTCAAACATATGGAAAAATCCTTTGTGCTTGCAAAATGTGGAAATCTGGTCAGAAATGGGCTGGCTTTATCTTAAAACCAGTCATTTTTTGTTGGAAATGTAATTGGAGCAGAGCTTGGTTTTTGGAGAGAGAAATTCATCTACCCCGGTGACATTTCCTGGTTGGGCAGACCTGTTTTGAAATTTGCAATAAAACACAAAAAAGAGGTGATGTAACACACCTCCCTTGGATTTGTTTTTCTGATAACGAAGTCAACCCTGGACTTGCCATGGGCCTGGGGTTGTCCTTTCACCAGGCTTAGAAATCTCCCAGGATTTTGGACCAATCCCAGCAGTCAAGGGAGGGTCTGGAAATATGCATATTAAATTGCAGGTTGCTGGGGATAGTGCAAATGTTGACTGGGAAAAGTCTGCAGTAGCTTCCTTGGAAGGAGGAGTGATTTGCAAGTCATTTGTATGAAGATGGCTTAAAGTCACTTGATTAAACTATATCATCAGGAGGAAAAAAATATTTTTCTCCATATAAAAGAAGAAAACCCTCCTGATCATAATCATCCAGACTTTTATGTCTTCTAATGGTAAAATATTTTGGTTATTTTCAGATACCAGCCTGGTAAGCTTATTGGTTTTCCATGTGTCAGAACACTGTAATGACCTTTACGTAGTTCAGCCTCAAATGGATCTTTTTACAGGTCCTTATTTTTTATTCTGTTGGCAAATGCATTTTCACATATTTGTTCTGCATATCCTTTCTTTGAACTTCTTTTTTTCCTTTTTTGTCTTTTTTTTTTTTTTTTTTTAACCTCAGAGGTAGCAATCCTACTGCTATTAGCAAGATGTCTATTATAGTGTCATTAAAAAAGCTATAGTCAGAGCATGGAATGACTCACATCATGGAGGAGTTAATAATTCACTGTAATAAAAGTATAAAGTTTTATGATAAACCACTCTCAGGGGAGTTAAATATAATCCTTAGCGGGTCACACACTGACTACAAAGCTTACATTTGTAATGGTAATTTGAATTTACTACATCGCCTTTAGTTTTTAAGCGTTTGTATGTCATTAGACCTTATAAATTGATTTATATATTCAACTCCAGTATAATCCTACATAAAGGTACAATAAATTTTATGGATTATAGATATGGCATCTAAAACAGTTTAGAAAAATAATTTTATTAAATTCACTTAAATGGCAGTGATGAACAGTGACGAGGATGCCAGGGTGTCTCAACTTCTGAGAATGGCACGAGGCAGGGAGGGAGCTGCAGGTGGTGGCAGGGACAAAGGGAGGGGACTGGGTTGTAACTTGTCACCCAACTTCTCATTAAGGGCTTCAGTGACACCAAGTGCTGATGTTTCACACAGCCACAGCTGTAATTGAGCAGGACCCCGGCTCCAAACCTCCATCTCCTAACAGCACATGTGTGAGCTCCCCATGGAGAGGCACCAGGGCCACCCTTAATACTGTGTTGGTGACGTTGCAGGTAAAGGTACAAGATTACCTGCAGGAAAGGATTCTGTTGTTTGTACCATAAACAAAACAAGTCACTGTTGGTTTTTTTTTTTCGTTGGGTGCAAACCAGCCTGCTGTGGTGCACCTTTGCCTCGGTTGGCTTCTGAAGGATGTCTTTCCTCAGCATTTTGCCTCCTCTGCACTCTTTATCAAAAATGGCTTGTGAAAAATGAAGAGATCCCCCCCCCCCCGCCCCGGCTTGGATTCAGAAAACATATTCATAAAAGAAGCCAGTAAAAAAGGCCCATCTTAAACATTCTTTATAGGTATAATTTCAGCAAAGCTGACTGTGAGCAAGTGTCTGTCGGTATTTTGCTTCTGACATAGCAGATCCTGCTCAGATCCCTCATCCCATGAAAACTTCTGTTTGCATTACCAAGCATGTTTAGCAGTCCCTGAAAGCAGTGCAGGATACAGCTCAAAAACACTTGATAAACTTTACCGTCTGTTTCTTAAGTGGTTTTAAATAGTCAACCAGCATTTTAATGCTGCTTTTTCTAAAGCTGGTGTAATTTCAGTGCTGATCTTCAAAACCCTTTTGTCTAATCCGGTATGTAATCTTTCCCATAACAAAACTTAAAAAGATCCTTGTACTCCCTAGTGGGCAGTTATCTTTGTATTCCCCATCACACTCACACATTAGTAAAGCTTTATCCCATCATCGTTTTGTTTTTGAAAGCATTGAGGTAAATCTCAGGTGGCATCCTGCACTCAGTGGGTGTGTCGCTGATTAAATGACCCAGCCAGCTGGACAGGTTTATGTACAATTTACTGGAAATGTATTAAATGTGTCTCGGGAAATGATTCTTTAAAATGTTCTCACTGCCAGTGCAGTAAAGATTAAGACCTTGGCATGAAACAGAGAAAAAAAATTAAATAATTTTCAGAAGCTTGATGTGAAATAATGATACTAGATGTAACTTAAAGTCACCAAAGGATGAACACTTAGGCTGAATTCCTACTCCTCCCTTGATTAATTCCCATAATAACTCAGGGGTCTCTGAAACTTGCAGGCTAAATTTGAGCCCTGGCACAAGCACACTGAGTCCTGCTTTATCCCTATCAGGCAGTTTGCTCAGACAAATGCAGGATTACATAGGCAAAAACAGGACTTGCAGGTGGGCAAGCTCTTGGGAAAATAAACACTGTTATTTTCACATAATTATTTTTGATATTCCCATTTCTCTTTTTACATTCATTGGCTTAAATATTGTGAGGGCAGCATTTGCGCTGCCTCCTGGATTTTATTTGTGCCTGAATTTCATAAGCCAGTCAAGAGGACTTTACCGTCTCCTGGCTTAACATATAGCTAGCTTTAAATGTTACTGCACACAGACTTTTTTTTTTTTTATTTGTGCCTTTTGTATCTATCTGTATTTCATCGTGGTTGCCTTGTTCAGTTGCATTGGAGCACAAAGAGGCAGTGTTGCTGGAGTTTTCCTTGGCCTGAAGGGGTAGGCAGAGAGGCTTGTCTCCCGCGGCAGTGGGGCTTGCCTGGCTTTTGCCTTTTGAAGCGCCTCCATCACTGTTGGCATAGATAAGAGTGATCAGGATAAATGCAAAAAGTGGACATATAACCCATCTGCCTCTAAACCGCGGGGTTGCAATGGGCAGGAAATGGCAACGGGTGCCATGGGGTGCGCAGGATGGCCACGGGTGCACCTGCGCCGAGGGGACGGGCAGCCAAGGGGCTTGGAGCACCTTCTAGTTTCAGCATCTAAAATTATGCCAGGATAAACTGCTTTCTGCAGTATCCTTGAATATTTGCTCCGCAGCAAATAAAGGCATTAAGTCTTTACTCCTCTTCCAAATACACAATTTAGAAATAAAAGGTAATAACTGATGGTATACAAACACACTGAAATTTCTATTCTTCACAGATTAAATGATCCTTGCTGCAGATTGTGAAAAGAGCCATTAGTGAGAGAGAAAGGAGGGTGGGGGGGACTTTGTCTAGCAACAAGCAGTATATTCTGTGTTTTAATAAGAAGGAAGCTGCTGGAGAGCTGCAGGATTTAAAATCACTGTGGACACAGCAGGCTGATTTTTGCCAGGGCAGGATGAGTGTGGGGGGACAGAGACAGGAGAGACCGGGAGCAGAGCTGGCAGTGACCAGGTGCCCTCCTTAAAGTTTCAGAAGTTTGTTATCCTGAAGGTTTTTTTTGAAGAGCATTTTAGCCCTCAGGTTCTCGGTCATCCTCTCCTCATGTCTTCAGGCACATTTTGAAGAACAGATTTCAACTCCTGTTTAATGAGTCAATAGTAATTATTGTTTCGTACTGGATTATAGACAGGCTTATGGAATTAAACGGAGTTGTTAGGATGTCTTTACAGCTGGTAAAGAGTTAATGACTGCAAGTTGAGATGGAATAGTTACTGCCTAGACTGATTTACTACTTTATTTCTGTGATGTTTGAAAATCTAATAAATCATTTTACTGTTATCTTGATAGTTAATTCTTTCATTAGGAAAATTAGAGGCTTCATTATAATGTTTATTATGAGCTGGAAGGTTTTTTCTAATTTTTTTTTTTAATTTTACGATTACACAGTTCAGTTTTGCCAGTTTTTCATTTTCTTTATCAAGTTTTCATTTTCTTTATCATTCCTAAGTGAATTCAGCAGCAGAGTGGTGGGCTTGATCAGACAGCACAGCAGACCTGGGGCCTGCTTTGGAGATGCCACCCACGCTATTTACCTTGATTTCCTGGGGAGCTGTAGATGTTTTGGAAAATCAGGCTGTAAGCTCTTTAGACTCTTAGATGCATAGATTTTGAGACTAAAAGGGACTGTAAAGATCTGTTACTCCCAGTTTCTGGAAAATTCAGATGAAAAGTCCCACCCAGCAGCAAGTGAGACCCTTTTATTCCCTCCAATGCAGTGCTGAACACCTGCTCAATATGCTCTAGTTTGGCTTGAACGTGCAATTTAACCTTCCCTCTTGTGCAGCATGTTGGCTTTTGCTAAGAAAACCTGCAGTGATACGGCTTGCAGTGTTTATCAGTCTGTTAGAAACAAGACTGGGAACAACCTACCTGTTTGAAATACGCTGTGCCGCGCTCTGCGACGTCTGACCTGGGCTGATGCTCACGCTCACTCTTGACCCAGCCTGGCTGTCTGTTAATAATAGTGAAGCAAGAGGACTCACTCACCGTTACACTTGGCTGCCATCTGGTTTGGTGGTTTGCCGTTAATATGGATTTACAGGGTGGGTACAAGGGCCAAAGGAGCTCCTTGCCTGGAGCAGAGCAGTGTGAGTGGGGCAGGTCTAAGACCCATTCTTCTCCCTGCGGTAAAATCCTTTGCTGTTACTGCGAATGCAGAGTTTCCCTATGTCCAGCTACCAGGAATGTCACAAGGCGCTGTCTGGCTCCAGTATAGTGATGTTTGCAAGCCCATTTCAGTCCTCAGTGCTAATTATGTTTGTTTGAAAATGCTTAATGTTGTTGTACTGAGGGAAAAAAAACCAGCAACAAAAATGATACCTTTGTCTGGAAGACACTCCTTTACCCATACAGCATCTGTAAGGTATACATACTCACCACTTAGGCTGATTACTTCTACAATTAATGTGCTTTGGGTTTGTGATTCTGTAATCACCCATGCATTGCAAAATGTACAGCATATACTGAAAAGTGTCTATAATATATTTTAAAAGGAATTCTTAACTAAGCTTTGACCTTGATACACTCTGAAGGTGAAGAGGGTCAATTATAGATAAAAGGAGGGGAGCTCTCAGAAGACTTGCGTACCTAAGACTTTCTCTAGGAACAATTCTAGATCTCTATTTACTGGTATTTATCTTTCCAAAGCTCAGACAAGTAGAGATGCTGTAATCGATTTTATCTGAAAGTGGCAGACGAGGCCAAAGGGGAACTTTTTGGTCTTCTGCTTTTACTTTTCAACCCATATAAAATGAGCATTTGTACCAGAGGTGTTTAATGACATGCACATTTCTTTGGCCAAATGTGTGAACAGGAGCCTCCGGCAAAGCAAACTCCACCTCTCCTAGCTTCAAATGAGCTGGGAAAGATCCTCATCCTGCCAACTCATCCTTAATTGGCCTATGCTGTAAGAAGCAATTAAAACTAAAGGCCTGATTCATAAAAAATGTACGTTCTGTTTATGTGTCTGTGTGTGTAGCGGCTTTACCTGCACTCCAGCTAAAAGTGCAGGAGGCACATTAGCTTTCCAGTGCATCTTTTTGCAATTTACTCCTTCCCTCCTTTTTCTGAGTGGGTCACAACTGACCTCCTCTCGTGGGTGTCTCTGCGAGTGAGTAAATGTGGGGGCGTGGTATAAACTTTCTAGACAAAAGGCAAAGTTTAGACAATATGTGAAAATGTCCAAATAAAAGCTAATGGCTTTGTGTCAGCAGTGCTGGCTTCTGTTACCTGATTGATTTTTAGCAAGCCACTGGCTTGCTAGACAGATTTTAAAAGATCTTTGCCCGCTTTGCTGGGTGTGCAAAGCCTGCAATTTCTTTTTCTCTTTTAGAAAACGAGGAGAAATAAAATAATGTTAAATAGTTAATGCACAGAAGAAAAGAAATAGAGGGAATGGTCCATCTGATGTTGAGGTTCATGCAAAGCCCAGATTTGAATTATTTTTTTTTTTCCTTCCCATCCTTCCAAATTCTTGGTTAATAACCTGATGTGTAAATGCATTGAAATATATTAATGCAATTCCTATCATTCTTTTTTTGCTAGAAATAGTTTTCTGTGGTGTGTGTGTGGGTTTTGTCTTTTTTTTTTTTGTCTGCAAAGACTTTTGAGATATAATTTATGTGGGTGAGTGTACGGTATAAAGCTGAATCACGCTCCATCTGTTGTGAAATACCTGGAGCTTTTAGAGTGATCTCCACCGCAAACACTGCAGGGTTGGGTTTTACTGGATGTGGTTCAATCAGTTTGGTTAAAATCATAGGTGATCTCCAAACTGGTTGTTAAAAGATACCCCAAGAAGGCTCCATCTCTAGTTGTTGCTATGCCCTGTCTTGGGAGCCAGGTGGCCATTCTTTGTTTTTTGGTTATTCCCCCCAAAATCCTGTTTATGCATGGATCCTGGCTGCTTCCCACCTGCTCCGTGGTGGTGGTAAGACCACAGCCCTCAGCAGTGCTCAGCACCATCAGGGAGGTCTCTGCTTCTGCAAAGTAAACAAGTGACCAGGTTTCCATGCGCAATGCCAGACTGGCACTAACCATACGGGCATTTTCTGCCGAAGTAAAAATTACCCTCTGGGGGAAGGAGAAGTGGCCTCTGGTCCACCTTCAGGATCAGAATCTGATAAACAGTTTCAAATGTCAGTGGCCTGTTGTTGGTAATTAAATTGTAATGGCAGATCCCTGCTGATACTATCAAGGTGCTTTTGTCCTGGGAACTCTGCATTAAGAGGAGCCGCAACAGCAGTTTTGCTTGTTACCTCTTCCTACTATTACAGTTAAATAGTTCATGGCCATCAGCTTCCCGAGCATGAATGTGTACTGTCGCCTGCGTGGGTTTCATGCACAATTGCCAGGAATGCAAATGTGTCTAAGTATTTGGATGTTCAAATGTTTGTTAGCCTGAGCTAACCTGCATTCCTGGTAGCAGGCCCTGTAGGCACAGATTTGTTTGTGTATTTTTACATCCAGGCCTGGAGCCTTTAAAATATATCCGTTAACTTTTGGAGAGAAGAAGGAAATGTCTATAGAAAGGCTGAAGTTCAAAACGAAGGTGCTTGGTCAAAGGAATATCGATATGCAGCTGTCAGGAGAACTTGTATTCAGAGTCACAAAAATACTTTTTTGGGGGAGAGGGAGTTTAACTTGTTCCATTATAAATGATTAAAACCACATGATCAGTCATGGAGCTAATAATAGCAGTTGCCGCCTTAAAAACAACAAGAATTGCTTTGTTCCCATATTGGTGTTTGTGCCCTGAAAAGAAAAGAAGCTAAATGAGAGTGTTTCAAATGTTTTGGTGAGTGAGTGCCTTCAAAGAAGTTTTGGAGCCCTTTTCCATCCTGCTCTGTAGAGGTCAGCAAGTTTGAGGAATTACTGGCACTAAGTGAAAATGAAAACATCAAGAGGCTTGCTGTCTATCACAAGTATCACTAAATCTTTTTGAACAACCCCGGGCAGTGAATTATGGAAGCATGGAATTGACTTACAGTTTATTTCTAGTAACAGTCAGTTACTATGTCAAATCTAAAACCATTCAGAAAAGCCTATAAAAATATATGACAAACTAACCAGCAACCTCTAGATCTTTTTACATGTGTATGATTTTAAAGAACGTCTTGCTAGCGCTTGTGGAAATGAACAGACAGGACGATTTTTTTTTTTTTTTCTCCTCCTCGCTCGTGTTGTTTGGCATCACAGAAAGCCTCTGGAGTAGCTTTGCTGGAGGAAGACAATATGGTGTGTGGGCAGGGGAATGGCACAGCTCTTGCTCCTGCCTCCCTTGGTGATGCTCTTCCCCTCTACCCTGCGCACCGCTAGTGAACAGTCTCTTAACAATCCCCCAAACTTTATTTCAAGGGGCCTTATGGACACCTGGGAACTTTTTAGCAAAGGTATTGCACCAGCCATGGCTCACCCCAAGGTAAGAGAGAGGAGGAGGGGTCCCACGGGAGGGATGCTGGCTCAGTGAGGAGCTGATGGACCCCTGTCACCTGCATGGATCTGCAAGGGGTCTGTGGGCCTGCCCCGGTACCAACAAGTCTGGTCCTGCTGCAGGCAGAGAGCTAAAGCCTTGGGCGTACAAGCGACCTTGCTGCTATATGGGGCAGAGGTGAGGTTTTCTCCTGGTTGCTTAAAATGAAAATTCATAAGACCGTGGGTGCTGTTTCTAAAAGCTGGAGGGGTCAGGTTAGAGTGGTGTAATTGTCGGGCAGCTCAGGGGTCCAGTGCGCAGAAGGTATTTCAAAACAGCACCACTACGTACCCCCTGCGGTATGAGTCTCTGCTTCCGATTTCCCCCAAGAGGGCTCCTGGGAAGTGGCACTCCTCTAAATGTGCTGTCAGATCTGAAATGTTGGCTGGCTGATGTTGTGAAGTTTCAGGAGAGACCCCTTTTTTGGAGGCAGTAGTGCTGGAAAATAGCTCCTTAGCTCAGGTGCTTGATCTGAGCTCTTGTCTATCCTTGGGCTGGGTCACTAATTTTTGGGTGGGCAGGACCATTTGGACCTAATTCCCTCACTCTCATTGATGGAGTCTGGGGATAGCTCCACAAAACCAAACAACGATAAATTAATTTAAAAGTATGAAGCAAGTCAAGGCATTAGATAAGTCACTATCTAGATACTATTGTGACAGGCAGACTGGTTTCTACCAGTTGGGTAGAGCTACGAGAAGGGTAGTTGGCTAATTTTTTGTGAGGACTACCCTGAAGAGACCAAATAGGGAGCAGGTCTTTCAAAGCTATCTTTTTGTTTTCTTTCTGTATAAGTAGCAGACAGCATTAAATGTTTAAACATTTGCCACTGCAAGAATGAATGCAAAATGTCACGACTCAGGATAGCCATTTTGCTTTCGTTGTGGTGCTTGTGCTGGGAAAGCATCCAAAACCAAGTTTGGCTTGTAAGAAATGATTTCAACATCAGTCCCCTGGCAATTGTATTTTAAAACTAACACAGCCTAATAAACTTTCACTCATGAAACCATCAAAATTGTGTTTACTAGCAGAACACTTGGGTCAATAAAAATACTCTACACGCTAGGATTTGGGATTTTATTATTTTTCATTTATTGAGAAACGAATTGCAGAATAAAGTGGGGCCATGAATAAAATACTCCTATATACTCAGAATATAATACAAAATGTAATTAGGCAGCACACTGTTAAAAGTCAGTACCAAAATCTAACAATACGGTGTCACCAATTGTAAGCATGTAACTGTAATACATAATTGTCAACTGTTGAGAAAAGATCTCATTTTGATAATGCATATTGAGATTGGAAGTCTGTTTGTTAATGAATGGTCTGAAAAATACTTATGGCTCCAGGATGCTTGACAGCTCTAACTGCAACATCGTGCTACACAGTCAAAGAACAGCGAGTTTGAAGGAATACAAACAAAAAATAAGCCCTTTTTAGGAGTGAAGAAACAGAGATTAAGGAATATGAATAATGCACTTATACATTAAGGAATGTATTAAAATCACAGTTATCCTATTCAGATATTAGTCCCTCATAATCAATAGATTGATTCACTGTGATTAATTTCTATTATTTTATCTTTTATATGCACAATTTGGCTTTAGAGCTGTTTTTTCAGAGCCTCAGTTTCATCTCTATGCAGAGGACTGAGGACAGGAGCGCTCTGCTCACCTGAACGTAGGCCAGAGCCAGAGCAGCTGCTCTTGCCCACTTTTGCAGGTTCTCAGCAGAGACCAGCCATGACCTCAGTTATTCCCTCTCTGGGATATTCTTCCCCCAGCCGCACGCATGTAGCTCTGCTTGTGCGATGCAGGAGTCTGGGACTTCAGGATGCCACCTGGTTTCCTTCAGGATTGTCAACTCCTGTGTATGGCATTGCCCACACGCAGACCTGGGACCTGTGAGCTGGTGGACACAGCTGCAACAGAAATGTTATGTACCCCCAGCATTTCATCGCACTCTCTTCCACAGCTTTATGTGCCTGCTGAAGTTGTGCAAAAAGCCAATATTCAACACAAAAGCGCGCAGCTATGTAAGTTGCACTAGCAGATTGCACACCTTTTATTTCAGATCTGTGCCGCTTTTATTTTCTTGGTGAGAGATTAAGAAGGTATTGTTAAGGTTATTCTGGATGCCACAAAAACTCCAGGTAGCGTTTTGCAGTGAATTTCAAAATTTTTGAGTAGCATTGTGCTGGTAAACTCAGATTTGAGCTCCCATGGCATATATTCTGTTCCCTCATTATCCTGTGTGCTCAGGAAGCTCAGCACAACCCATTGTGAGTTGTTTTCTCAGAGGGAGTGATTACATGTGGTGTAGTGGGTTTCTTTTTTGTGTGTGTGTGTGGCAATCATATAAAAGCTGGTCTCTGTTATTTTTCAGAGTATTTGTAGCAGCTGCAGAGGAAACGTCCATGTTGCTCTGTGTTTTAGAAATGAGGTTGGGAGTCTGTTGATGCCTCTGGAGACTGCTGGCAATGCTGACGTCTTCACGTGGCAACTCAGAGCGACTGAGCTTGCTGCTGTCCAAGGAATGAAGCAGTTGGTAGCCTTTCCTCCCCTTCACCCTGTCCCCCAAACCCAGAAGGAATAGTGACTAGTTTGGACTTTGAATAGGTAAGAGAAAATACCTGGTTTTGCATTGCCATATACTTGCTGATGCAGACAAAGGCTGCATTTATTGCTGTGCCTGGTGCCACAACAACCCACAACAGAGTGGTACTGGAAATTGTTTCCAGGTCATCTTCAGAACAATGGCTTTAACCAAAAGGCAGGGAAGGCTGAGCTCTGCACTGGCTGGAAACAAACTGAAACTCCTCCAGTGTCCCCAGGATCACAGTGGCTCTCTGGGCACCACACCAAAATCTGGGGAACTTCACCAAAATAATGGAGGGTCTGGGCTCTTTCCCTCCTTTCTGCTTCCTCACTGAGTCCCCTGCCCATTTCATTAGCAGGCTTTTAATGGAAAATTTTGGAAGGAGAGGTTGCACACTTTAATTACACAGCTGAAACCACCAGTTATATTGCTTCCAACATCAAGCACTTTTTCTTTTTTCTTGGTCATTAGCCTTATTAGAGCAAAACTTGCTACAAGGCTGACCTGCATACAGTATCCTGTCTTCTTTGCTTTTCTTAATGCACGATGTATTTATCCTGCAAATGTACATTTTCTTCTATTTTCTCTTTGTTTTCTTTTAAACCGCCATTTAACTATTGATTAATTGAAGCAATTGCCATACATTTGCTATGTACCAAAGTTTGCTCACACTTGATGCTTCTTCATTATTATGGTGCAGCAAATTTCCAAATCCTGTTGCCTGCCAGCACCCTGATATGAGGAAGCTCTGCTCTAAGGAGGTTGAGGGGTGCCATCTGGTTAGCCTGGGTTTGGCACTGTGCAGTGGGGTGTGGTGCAACCCCCTTAAGTGTGAGGTGTGCTGGAGCATTTGGGAGCATCTTCTAAATTAGGCGGTCACACTGGGGACCACAGCTGCCACGGAGCAGCTGCCTGGACGCTGCCTTCCCCCTCTCCTCAGCCGCTTTGAGCTTTTGTCTTGGACTCGTAGCTCCGCTCTGCTGCATCTGTGGGACAGCTGGGGACACCAGGGACTTAATGGGAAGTTGTCAGAAAAAATAATTGCACTTATACCTTTTTGCACTGTCAGAGGGGAAGATGTTAAACTCTCTGTGAAAGCTGGATGTGAACAGGGATGGACAGTGGTCTTCGGACCATTACAACCTACTTCCTCTAATTTTTAAAATTTATATACTTTGTAATGCATTATTAATTTTCTTGTGAGTGATATGACTTTCAAGGCTATCATGGGACTAATCTATTTTTTACATGGAGTAGAGAAGGATTCTAGGTTTGTACAAATAAAATACTCCCTGGAAGCAATACAACTGAAATGATATCTGCAAACATCACGGCTTTACCTCTCTTCTGAGCAAACATCTGAGTCTCTATAGAAAGTTAACACTTTAATTAGACAGAATTTCAAATGATTGTGTATGTCTGCTATTAAGCTAAAGCATTTGTATCCTTTTTCATGAAGATTACTTTCTTTGTACAGGACTGAGCTAGGTATATTCAGGAAGAGATATTCAAATCCTTAGTTTAAAGATATTTGGGAAACACACATGATTAAACATCACTGGAATTAGTGGAAATCCAAAAATTGGGTTGCTATGGGTATAGTATATTTGCTTAATTCTAGCTGATTGCTCCTTGCCTGCAAGGAAAATTGTGTGTGGTTGCAGAGGTTTAAATATGCTTTTTTTCAGTGGAACTACAGGTATAATGGTTTCATAGGTCTAAGTGTGGAGATAATTTTGGTTTTTGGATGTTAAACAGTAGTGGATATGTACAAATTTATTTAGTATAAAATCTGGTGGAAATAAATAAGATCCAGCAAATGTTTATTTGGAAGTTGGTTTTGACCTCTAGAATCCCGTTAACAGAAGCTTTAATGTACTGAATTAGACTTTTTTTAATGTTTGAAACAATAGCATGAGCGCAGTAAAATAGTCTTACTGAAGAGTCAAGTGCAGACAAAGAATGTGCTGTGATTAAAACATGCCATTGCAAGAACAGTGAATATTTTTTAATGATTCACATTTCATGGATAGCCAGTTCACAATTTATCTACTTTTTCTTTTTCTTGAGTGCTATTAGCTACAAAGCCTAATACCAGCCTGTCTGCTTTGGAGGGAAAATAATGTCCGTTTTTTTTATCTCCACTGTCTGTTTCCTCCTCTACACTATGTGAAATTCCTATTGCTGATACCAACTGTGGGTACCTCTGTGCAGAAATGTGGAAACCTGGTAGGCATGAGGTGCGGTGGGAGCTCTGGCTGGTGCATCTGATCTACCAGGATGTACCTATGGCACTGAGATAGCACTGAGTATCAAATTAAGTCTCATTTGGATAAAGATATCTGAGCTGGCTGGGGAGTTTGAACCTTTCACTACTAAACCCACAAATGTCCAGTGCTTGTGCTGAGGACGTATCTCAGCCACATGCTCTCTGCAGTTGCAAAGGGTAGAGCAAAGTTTCTCCCCAGCCTCTAGGACCTGGCACTGTCTGAACTTTTGCATATGTTGGAGAAGTAGGCAGGAATCATCGTCCATCTTTTTGTATGTCTGTGCATGTCAGAGGTAATACACCTGAGAAAGGCAGGGCAGTTATGTTTCTTAGGGCTTTCCTCTTGGAGTCTGAACTACGTTTGGTGCATCAGAGAAGAGGTGATGGAGGATGGGGGGTGCAGGGACTTGCTGAGCACATGGCATAAATCACAGCACCTTTCCAGTGCAGCTATAAATCAGATCTGCTGGCATGTTCCTCTGCGGGACTACCTCTGCAGGCAGGAGCCTGTCTGGAGCAGATCCTCTGCCCACCTCATCCCACGCAGACCTGGCATGAGAGAAGAGGAATTGCCATGCAGCTCTTTTCGAGGCTGTTTCATGGTGCCAGGACTTGATCTGCCATCCTGTTTGTGGACTTCCCACAGCCAGAGCTTCATTATCTAACGTTTGGGTGGTTATTGTCATATCCATGGTAGCTAAACATTATGTGCTTTAACAGTGGGCTTATGTTTGGCGGTGCCAGAGGGAGGCTGCTCTTCCACACCGCCATGTACCAGCGTAGTTGAACAATTCTTTTTTATGCTTTGCAGCCTAGCCTAGATCCTCATTGCATGGAGGTGGTTTGTCAAGCACTCCACTGGTACAAAACAAGCCAGCACAGCTGATTACAGGAGGGTACATGCAGAGCAGGGCAATCCCTGGGTGATAACATCCAGATCATGCTCTTATCCTCTGGGAGTTGTGTGTGATAATGCTCAGCCTCAGAAATGGCTTCTTGGAGGTGCTGTGTTTAGCAATCGTTGCAACCTTGAGCAGTCCTGCATAAAAAAATGCTCTCTAGGGATCACGAAAAGCAAAGGTGGCTCCAAACCACCACTGCTTCCAGGGACAAGCAGTGGCAAGCGTTGCTCAAGCCTCCAGCTAGGATGTGTACTGGGCACTTTTCACTCTTCCCCTTCACGGCCATATGGGAACCTTTGATCTCCTTTTGTGGTGGAGTTTTTGTGGTGCAGTTAGCCCTGTGCAGGGCACACTTGTTACTCAAAAATGTAGAAAGTTCCAAAAGTTTTGTGTTCTCTCCTGATGGGTCCTACTGTAAATGCCTGAGTGGGTCGCTTGGCTAGGTCTGTGTGCACTACAGTTCTTACAGCTGTTACATCATTGTATGTTATGGAGCTGGGATGGAAGAGCAGGACCATCCGAAAAGCTCCAATTCTACTGTGGTTCAGAGTTCAGAGGAGAATGCTACCTGCCTGTCAAAACCGAAAAAACTAGTTCTGAAAGACAAAAAACCCCTCAAAGAGTCCTTATTAGTGCCATACTGTGAATGAGTTACCCCAAGTTTGCTTGGAGCAGTAGCACACCCCAAGAGATCGCACGTTTTGCACGTAGCTCTGAAACTGACTTTCTCTGTGGCCCTGGGTGAGTCACTTAACTCCCTGTTGTTCATTGAACTGCAAAGGGGAGATAACGATTCCTGCCTGCCACGAGGTAGGCTGTGGCAGGATAAATTAGCTGTTGGCTTTTAAAGCACTTTAAAGATGTACTGCAAAGCATTAAGAGCACTTGTTTTTATGAAGACAGTAATGGTTAAATGATAATTCTGTGCTCTCGCTGAATTTGTTAGTTTTAAAGTGTGAGTGTTATGCTTCTACAATATGCTATTAATCCAAACAAATTATTAAGCCTTTGTGTGGTATGCGAGAAAGCCTATGAATTTACCTTTCTGTAGCTGTAAATGCAGTGGAAAGGATTTGAACTTCCCTTCTCACCTCAAAGCCTCTGGCAAACTGGTCACTGACATAATAAATATTCAGCATTTAATAATGCTTCACTTTTCCTCTTTAAACTATTAGTTGTTTCCTGCTTGACTAAGAAGAACTTCAAATTCAATTCATTAACATTTCTTTAAATAGCCCTCTTAACAATGCCGGTTTGGTTTCCTTGTTATGTTCTGTCACTAATAGCAGTTTTTACTTCTAACCTGTTATTAATTAGAAATAAAGACTGGATCTCTTAATTTCTGAATTAGGTTTAGTGCCTCTTTCCTTGGATGCCGAAGAGGGTCTTTTTTAAGCCTAGCGTGTCGTGTTATATAATTGTTCCCGGGGTAAATAATTTAGCTGGTCAGAGAAAGTGCACTTCTCTCCGCCTTGAGTGGTCAGCCCGGCGGCGGGCAGCGAGGCATGCCAAATCCGAGGCAAAGAGGAGCACAGCTGCATGAAACTTTCATTAGGGCCGCGGAGGTAAGAGGCCGCTTCTCTGTGGTGCTTTTGGCGTGACCCCTGGGGCTGCCTGCGACCGCGGGCGCTGGCAGGGCACCGTTTCGCAGCGGCTTAACGTCTTTGCCATGAAGGACAAATGAACAGGCGCAGATCGTCTCAGCCACCCTAATCTTTTCTTTCCCTACTTCAAAGCCTTCTGTGTTGCATCTCGGTCTGTAATTACCCTTGAGGTATTTCAGACTCGAAGCGACACCGGGAAAATTGCACTTCCCGATAATGGGAGTCCACAGTTGTGTTTAATCAATTATGTAGTTGGTCATGAGACTGGCTTTTTAGTTACAAGAATTTTAAGGCCAACCCCTTATGCCCTGGCTGAGGAGAGCGACAATACCAAATTAAAGAAACACTATCCATTTGATATAGCTTAATCTAGGCCTTACCTGCTTAATTAAAAACATGCTGCCAATACCCACTTACTCCTCCATACTCTAAACAGCCAGTCGAATGCCATGCTGTAATTTCCTCAGCAAAACTGCTTAAGTTAGGTGGAGCTGCAACACTAATTTTTACGGATATAAACAGATCCGCTCAGCAGCAGCATCTCCAGATTTGTTGGAGCTGGTGGCAGTGCTGTAGTGCAGGGCTCAGAGGTGTGCGGAACCTGGAGAGGAAATGCGAGCCGAGCTGGGAATTGCAAACACACAGCCTTGCTAACTTGCTTTGAAAGATACATGACAGCCAAAAGCTTCGCTCCTCAGAAGTAATGGAGTTGGCTGGGGTGTGCATGGATGCGGGGGGTGAGGGAGTTCCAGTGGAATAAATTCGAATGATGCTAACTCACCAGATGCTCTGAGATGTGTAGTAGCTGGTGGTAGGAAGGTCTTGCTTTGGGAAGCTGGTAATGGTGCTTCAGGCCAGCCAAGGTTAAGTGATGGCGTACGCCTGTCCTTACAGATTCAATGTGGCAGGTTGTGATGGTAAGCTGGCAATGTGGCAGTGCTGGGAAGGAGAGGAGCATTCAGGGAGAGGGAACCTGTCCTGTCTCATGCACTGAGCCCACAGAAGCTACGTGACTGGGCTGGCTTTCCCTGTACTTGGGCTGACTCCTCTCTGCCTCCCAACCTCCATGGCCTCACTCCCTCCGGCCAGGGAGAAAAAAGCCCCTTTCTTCCCTCTGTGTCTCTGGGTGCCCATCTGCAGGCAGGAAAGAGGAAGGACGTGGAGGGGCACAGAGGCACCAGGCCATGTCCACACTGGTGAGGAGCAGACTTCACAGCACTCGTAAAGGTTTGCAGCAAGGCTGGGCACTTGCTGGTGTATTTGAGGCTTTGGGAAAGCTCTGTAAGGCTGAGGATGCAGCCAGATGTTTGCCCTTGGACCTTGCTGTTGGCTGAGCGTAGACTGGATGACCACTGAATTACCCAAACGACTGCTGTTAGAAGAGCGTCCAGGCATCCCCCTGCCTCCTCCACCTTCTGGCCTGCTTTTCACTGGATCCTTGTCTATCTGATTTCTCCTTCCTACCCCAATCTCCACGTGCTTATCAGCAATGCTTAGCAAGCCACTTCCTGCACTCTGCTTGCCTGCTTCTCCTCTTCAGAAAGTCTCATGAAATCTTAGTCACTGACGGTTTTCATCAAGCACGAGGTACAAGTTTGATGCTGTTTCAGATCTGCTTCACTTGGGGGAGAGAGGAACTTTCAAAATTCAAAACATCTTACAAATTCATACATTACTTTGGTTACCTCTGTGCCTGCCAGCTCTTTGCCTGTGATGCCAGTTTGTTGCAGAAATATTATTGTCTCTGAATTTAAGATGTCCAGGAGAGTTGATGATACATGAGGAGGTCTTGATTGATGTATACATTTATACCTCTTTTACAAATTCTTCTTTCTCAGACAGCATTATAGATAACTGTCCCAGGAGAAGGCAGCTTTGAATATCTGATGTACTTCTATGGTTACAAGTGGGATGTCTGTCTGTAGTACAGAAGGTAGGTTATTCCTTAGGCCTTTTCTCTCTCCTCCAATTTTAGACTAGTAGCACTATGCAGGAGGAGTTGTTGCTACTCATACAAAGCCAGTGGGCCGTCTTGTTGGGAATCACTCGTTGCCCTAACCCAGTTTCAGTTATTCTATTAATAAACTACTGGAGTCTGGCTGGAGTACAAAGTCCTCTGGGGGCAGGCCAGTAGCAATGTTTCTCTCCTGGAGCAATTATAGGAGAAGTTTTACAAAGATGATAATTCAGATAAAAGTGATCGGAGGGGCACAGTAGAGAAAAGAAGGACTGGTGGGGGAAAGTCAGGTTAGAGCTCATAACTGTATCCCCTGAGCTAATGGGGGTTCAGCGGAGGATGAGATTTTTTTATGAAAAAATGTACCTCGCAAGCACAGTCCCAGACTGTTCTCCAGAAAAAAAAAAAGAAAAGCCCCTACGGTAGCAAAACTGAATTTCTGAATCTTTTCTTCTCACATCATTCATGTGTGGGTGGTGGCAAGTCCTCTCTCGAGCAAAGCTTTGGTGTTAGCACTGATGCAGCGGCAGCTATTTCTGCACCGCTCAGGGCGCTTGCTGCTACAGCATGCCCCAGGTTCAGGCACGGCGTTAGCCGGTGTAAGCGGTTGGTTTTAGCCCGGATCCATTCCCTGATCATGTTCACCGTATTGTTGCATGCATGCTTGTGCTGTCTTAATGCGCTTCTGGAGCTCCGGTGTGTGTTGCTTCATTGCTGATTAGGCAGATGGGCTGATACGAGACCAGTCCCTGGAGTGCTGCTTCCATACCAGTGATTTAGCTGTGTAACTCTCTGTAACGAAGCTTATTGAGGATGGCAGTCTGAGCTGTCTTGTGGAATTCAAGATACGTTATTTTTGTTCTGAGGACATTTTTAAAGGATTTTAATTATGTGCATGGTTAATAAATGTCATGCTATCCATCTTCAGTCATGCATACACATGCGGTGTGCTGCTCAGGTACCCACTGGTCCACAGTGAGGATGATGCGCAGCCATATTTGTGGCATATAATTTCCTGGCTTGCTTTTGGGGCAAGCACAGGAAGAGATTGTTCCCAGTACCCCTAATAGTCCCCGTATGACAGACCAATGCACAGAGTATGTGATTCTTTAATGTATCTGCAGCTGAGAACGGAAGCGGCTGCTGCCCTCTCTGTAGTCAATTATACCATCTTAATTTGCTCTGACAGTAAAATTAGTTTTCCCCCATCTTATTTCCTCATACACACCAGGGATAGGGATTGTTACTGTAGAGAATTAAGGTGTCAGGACGTAGGTTTTAGACTTGAAAGATGAGCAAACAGGGGTCATTCTGTTTTCTTGGGTTTTGCAAGGCTATTTGTTGAACAAGCCATTTCCTACTTATCCCAAATCTTGCCCAAATCTTGTTGTGGTGGCTCGTGAGAAGGTTCAGTGTGTTGAGGTGGAAGTATACCTTCCTGGTGGTTCAGAGCAGATATGTTCAGACTGCCATGGAAAATGCCAGCTCCAGCAGCACAGGTGAATCAGTGAGTCACAAAACTGTCACTGCTTACTTTTGGGATTGTAATTCTTCCTCCACTTAGAAAAAACCCCTTTCTATTGCACCCTACTTAAGGAACACACCTTAGAGAGTCCTCAGATTTGGCTTCAGGTGGAAAGAGTGGTTCTGAGCACAGTGCGGCATCAGCCCAGAATTTCCTGTGCAAGTGCACCAGAGAGGTGTGATAATACATGTTTCTCCCCCCAGATTTGTATTTCTCTTTCTGTACTTTCTGTTTTATTGCTTTGTTGTTTTTGGGTTTGTTTTTTTTTTTTATTGACCACCAGCTATGACCATATGGCTTCTCTTCTGTTTTCTTCTGTGTCTTCTACCCCCGTGCTCTGAACATATTATAATGTTCATGAGACATTTTAATATCAGTTCTGGTCTTGCCTAGCAGCATAAAACATCTTGTGTATTTGCATTTTTTAGTTTAATCATTATCTTAATATTTTTGGGCAGTAGCCACAGAATCTTATTCTCTCTGTCTCATCTCATCTTTAAAGCAACAGTTCATGCTTCTCTCTACCATGCCCCCACCATTATGCTTGCTTTAAACCCATAGCTAAGTAGTGCTTTTGAAAGAGGAGACAACAGTAAACCTGTCTAAGAATTGTTTCAGAAGGTCCTGTTACTCCAGTCATCTTTGGAACAGGCCTTCAACATTGACATTTATTAGTCAGAAAGAGCTATCAGACTCTAGCTAAGGACACCTGGAAATGTAACTCCTACGGAGGGATAATCTGGCATTAAACAAGTTCTGAAGATTAAAATAATCCTGGGAAGCCTTGAATTAGCAGGAAAGCCCTCCATCTTTTGCACTCTGGCTATAGCAGACTCATTACTTTTTTTTTCTTAATGTCAGTTATATCTTAGGTGACATAGTGTCCCCATCACCAGAAACCTCTTTTTTTTTCAAATCCAGCTTGACTTTTCTCGTCTGGGGGTTAAACTCAGTCCTGATGCAACTGCTGTTAATTTGGGTGTAGTTACACCAATTGTGCCTGGGCTAGGTTTAGTCCTGAACGTCGAACTCACTGTTAGCATCTTGGGATTACCTCATGATTCCTTTGTAATCCTTTTACAAACATATTTTCTTTTCAGCTCATGACAAACTTAATTAGTGGTGTTTTCAGTAATATGAATACCTATATTGAAAGTCCTTTTTCAAATACCTTTTTCAAATACAGATTTGCCATGACCTAACATTAGTTTGACCTTCTATAGCATCTCTCAGGAAAGTGTTTTGCTCACATTGATTAATCAAACTTCATAGCATTTACTATGTAAGTAAAAATTTGTTATCCCCAGGTTAGAAACAAAAAGGCTGAGGGTCAGAAAATATTTTCAAAATCACTGGAAGATTGAAAAATATAGCTAAACTGTCCTAGCTTTTAGACCTCTGCCATATTTCCAAGACCTCTGCCTTGGCACAGGTATCATCTAGATGCTTTCCTTACTGACATTCCTGTTCTCCACTACCACATTCCCATTGTCTTTCCATTGTTCGTCTTCCTTTAATCTTTGGCCTTAAATATTCCAAAGCATTTGCCCTTACTGTCCTGCCAAAATCCGAGAAAGGGAGAAAATAGTAGACACTGCCCCAGCTGGCTCCTCAGCTGTTGGGAAGGCATGAGCACTCTGAAGTCTGAGGAAACACCTCATTATTTCAAAAATGGCCAAAATAGGTATTTGTTCAGAGAGGTCCTCTCCAGTAAAGGAAGTGACTACCTCCACCTGGTTCTGCTCAGGCAAAAATTTACATGCCTTTTCTTTGGAAACATCTTTAAAAATGCAATGATAGGACTGGGGAAGGAACCAGCTGTGGCGACATTTTCAGTGCTTTACATTAGTCTAGATTTTTTTACCCTAGTTAGATGAGATGTGAGCTGTAAAAGGGGGAAGGCAGTGCTAGCAGTTGCCTCCACTGCATTTGCAGGCACACAGGGTACACAAACCTGCAAAACGCCTGCTGCCTCTCTGCTGGCTGTGGCATGCTGCGGGGCATAAACCTGCCTCTTCTTGCCTTGTGATGCCAGCGTCCTGCAACGCTGAGATTCTCAACACCAAGACCAAAACTACTGTGTCTTACCTTCTAATATTACCTCACACCAAAATCTGTTGCAATAGCCACCAAATGCAGTGAAACTCTCTTTTCCTTTTTAGAAGTTACTCACTGTTCTTTGGTAGCAAGTTCTTATTTAGAGAGATCTGGCTTCAATTATTTAGATAAAAGATGCTGGGTAGAATTACATACGAGACAAGCTAGGCTGACTTGTCACAATCTTTTAGGATTGCCTTTTTTTTGAGGAATCTTAATTTTCCCCCCCTTAGAGAAAATGTTTCATAATCATAAATGAGTGCTTGGAAAATGTCACCTCAAGGTACTACAGATGAGGCCTTCCAGGCTTATGAAGCTCTAGAAGAGTTAGCTAATGTGACATTTTTTTCATTGCTCGTTTGTTTTCTCTTTGTGGAACAAGGGCTCCTGCTTTACTCAAAATGAGAAAGGAGCATTTTAACCAGCTATGTGGAGAAAGTGGAAATGTTCAGTTTTGCTTAGATATCTCTGGGATTTGTACGTATTCCATAATAATCTACAATCAAACTGAAATTATACTTTTCCTCTTTCATGTATTTGAGAGGTTTTTTTCCCACATCTGCCACCTTCTTTAAGCAAAACAAGCCTCCTGTTCAGATCATATGATTGTCTGGATTATGAAAGATGCTTCTTCATGGATTATGAACTTGCTTTAAACTTCTTCCTTTCCTGTAACACAATTCTAACTCCTTAGCTCACCCTCCTGCCACTGAAAACTCTTGTTTTGTATCTTCAGTGAAATATACTGAACTAAGAATATTTTTTTTTCTCATTTGTTTTATTTGTGTGTGCTGACTGTAATGGTTTTCTAAGGGTTTGATTCAAAGGCTATATAAGTCAATTGAATTTGGATTACAAATCATAGAAAACAGGACTGGAAGGGATATCAAGAGATCAGCTGATCCAAACAAGGCCTATTGTATCTATTTAGTTTCTGACAGATGCTTCTGTAATCTACTCTTAAAGATCTCCAGTCACTATTTTTACTCTTAAAACAATTTCCTAGCACCCAACTGATTTTCCGTTTCTGTCCATTATTTCTTGTCCTGTCCACTATGGACACAGAGAACAAAGCAGTTCCCTTCCTCTTGGAAGGAGTTTTCTGCACACTTGAAGACTCTTTTCCTACCTCCCTCAGTTTCACTTCTTGAGGATCAACACCGCCATTTGTTCAGGTGTCTCCCATGGTTTATGTTTCTCTCATGTGAGCTGTTGGATGTCTGTCTTTTACTCCTGGCACCCCAAAGTGGATGCAGAAGTCCACCTGATGCTTACCATTGCTGGCTGTAGAGAGAGGTCCTCGTGCTGGGGAGAAGCCACACAAAGGGCCAGAGGTCTTGGACACGATCTGCCCAACGTGTTCAGCACAGCATAGGTGGCTTGGGGCTTTTCTTCTTGGTCTACTCATAGCTGCTGCTTCAGATTAAGGCTTCTCTAAATTATGCCAGAAGCAATCAGTCATGTTAAAATATTCCAGAAGCCAAAGTCTGCCTGTGTGTGGGAAATTTAGCCACGTGCTTTACAGTGTTTGCCAAAGGAGATGGTATGGGGCTTCTGACACCTGGGAATTAGTCTGCCGATTAGATCTTTCACTGGTGGAGCATAAAATACTCCCCCTGCAATGTATTTTCTGTAGCTTAGTTGTTGATAGCTTGCAAATATCTTAGTGCTATCCCTTGAGCACTTCTGAGGGAATGTTCATCACCTGTTTTTCTTCAAATGACTTGAGAAAGACCAAAGGGGAGCTGACATGACAAATCATAGGGTGAAACAGAGTATTAGAAGCAAGAAGGCATCCTTCAAAATGTTGAAGTTGTGTGTTCAAGAAAGAAAAGGGAGGACAAGGCTCACAAATCTTTAGGAGCCCTTTGAAGGAGTCCCCAGGCAAATGAACAAAGAGATCTGGGTGATACGGTCCTCAAGGAATTCACAAAGGCATTTGAAAAAGTGCTTCAACCAAGGGTCTTACAGGAAATAACCTCCATAAGCTTCTCACATGGGTAAATAATTGTTTAAAAGATGGGAAACAACGGTGAGGAATAGGGAGGTCATTTCCATAGCAGAGCCTTGCAGAGATCTGTGCTACAGCCTGTATTGTTTAGTATTTTCATAAACGTTCTAAAAAAACAGGGTGAGCAATAAGATGACAAGTTTGGAGGTGATGCCAACTTATTCAAGATAATAAAGGCAAGGGCTGACTGCAAAGAACAGAGGAAGTGCCTTTTCATACCGCGTCCCTGAGCAATAGAGTGGGAGAAGAAATTCAGTGTGGATATAAGAGAGGAAGAGAGGTAGGGTGAAAGTCCCAGCGTTGCATTGATGGTGATAAGCATGGAATTGAATACTATCACTTGGGAAAAAAGATGCAATTGCAATATTGTGCTTTGAAAGCATCACCTCAGTGCTTAGTATTTGTTTAAAAAAAAAGCAGACTTACTGTTAGGAGCTATTAGTAAAGTAATACAAAACAAAAGAGGTGACACAAAAGAGGAGACGCTCTTCAGCAGTTTAGACATCCATGCTTTGCCCACATCTTGAATACCTGGTTCAGTTCCAACCCTTCAGACACAGCAGGAGTGGAAAACGCATGGAAAAAGAGTGATTAGAGTCAGAGAATGGCTTTGTATGAAGAATCATAAAATAGTCTAAAATTTTTTAGCCTGGAAAAGATATGACAGGGGGTTGTAAAGGGATAACTACTAGCATTGAGACGAAGAACAGGGAACGATGGTTCCTTGTTTCTTCTAACACAAAGTAAAGGAACATGAAATAAGGCTATCAAGTAAGGCTTTAGAGCAAACAAAAACTGTTGCTGCTTCATGGTACACGTAGCATTCACAAGGAATTCCCTTCTGCAGGATGTTGTGGATGCTGAAAATTTTCAGATGTTTAAAAAGTGGCTGCTCAGGTTTATGGGAGAAAAAATTTGTCAAGGGCTGTTATATGCAAAGACACTATCTCTGGCTCAGAAAATCCGTGCACTGCAAATTGCTAGAGGCTGGGAGGGTGTTCATGGATGTATTATTGTATGGGCTGGTTCTGTTCTCCTCCTCTTCCCTGGGTATTTGCTGTTTTTGACTGTTGGAGACAAGTCACTGGATCTGCCTTTGGTCTGACACGATGCTGCTGCTGTTGTGTTCACTCTGTCTTTCTCACAGGTGTTCAGCCATTGTGGCTCTTACTAGTTTTAATGGATTGTTTTCAGTGGTCAAAGCAAATTGTCCAGTTACTCTCAAAGAAATCCAGCCAGGATAATGAGGTCTGGCAATTTCAGGACTGTAGCAATATAACATCGAAGTAAAAGAATAAGATATTGCTGAAAAAGATTCAGTCCCCTTTAAAGGAGTAGTAGGAGGGAAAAAAAATGCACCTAAACAGTCATATATCAGAGCGGCATGTAAAATGTCCAGCTGAGGAGTGTTATTAATGAAGTGGTGAACTTTAAGTCCATGCATAACATGCCTCCAGTAGGAAGGTTCTTATTTCCAATGCCTGGGGTAATCTAGCAAAATCCGAGCCATATCTTTAATGAACAAGGTAGGCTATCAATCAACACGGAGATGACACAAGCATTTCATACAAAAACAAAAACCGCCTCCCCCCCCAAAATCAAGGCCACTGCAATGCCTCCCAAGGCTGCCCATCCTCGTCAGGCAGGCAAAGAGTCATGAATCTGCATGTGACTGTTAAAGGCAGAGCTGCTACTAAGTAGGTGGTAGTTATTTTTAGCAACTAGTTTAAATTGTTCCGATATTGAATCTGCACCGTGCAGGGGTAACATCTTTAAAATGCAATTCTATGGTAGGTGGCAACAATCAAGCTGAATTACTGACACTGTAAGGAAATGAAAAGTCAAACTGCTGACCATGTGTATTTTATGGTATTTAATTAAAAGTAGATAACATAGTGTGAATGAACCACAAATCAGATAAAAATGGCAGTATATTCTCATATTTAACACATATTTGACTTGTGGTTGCTTGACAATTTACCAGAACAGGTCTATGACGGTCTCCAAATATAAAATCAGGAGTGTAATTAAAAATACTGCAGGGAAGAAGCAATATTCAGTTCAACCCTGAACTATGTTAATCACAGCCACAGCTGTATCACTTCCATTCCCTTTAACAAGAACCTAATTTCTTTCTTTTTTTTTTTTTAATAAAAGAGAAAAAAAGTGTCCAGGCTTTTGCTAAATCAGAGTGTCAGGTTTAAAAAGTTCAGTGTGGGGTGGGGAAGAAGAAGAGGGTAGCAGAGGTGGAGCACAGGATAGCAAGTTCATTAGGAGCTGTGGTGCAGCTGCCTCAGCCTGGGGCTCTGCCATGGCCGGGGCTGTGCACCAGAACTGTGGCTTCTCTTCTGCTTTTGGCACAGGCTTGTGCTGTGACCTTGAGAGATTCATTTACTGCAGCCTGTGCCATAGCTCCTTCCCTCATAAAGCAGAGCTATCCTTCCTTTCTCTCCTCATTCCTGTGTTTGGCTAATAACCAGGAGAGCAGAGCCTTGATCTCAGCTGGGCACTTCTGCAATAACCCCGCTGTTTCAGGGGCATTTAGCTCAGCTCTTCTCCCATACTAACCTATACACCTGTGCCATCTGCTTCTTGCTGCTAGTCTACAACAAGCAAGGAAACACAAGTTGGGCTTGGGCTCCCACCAGCCTTTCTTTTGTTAGTTCTCCCATTGAAAGTATTGCAACCCAAATTTGTGAGGCTTTGCTGGGCACACACAGTGGTGTTACTGGTGTTCCCCTGTCCCATGGGGAGGTAGCTCTCACAGCCTGACAAAGAAGAGGTGGTATCATGCATCTTTTCACTAGAATTTAGATAAAAAGTCTCAAGTTCTTCTTGTAACTCTAGCTGAAGAGACAGCTCTTAAAGAATGAGTGTTTAGTCTTTTCTTGTTTGATGTCTGTCAGCCCAGCTTTCAGCCAAAATAAATAAAGCTAGCTCTCCTTTCAAAGGGACAGGAGGGAAAAAGGGAGTTCAGACTTCCCATGCTCACCTTTAGGATCCTCACAGGTAGTGCCTGCCAACTTCTCAGCTCCAGTCTCTGCCTCCCCCACTGCTCCATGCCACAAAATGCTGTCTTCTGCTGTTTGAAGCCCCGGATGATTTTTCCCACCTATCTGTAGTGCCTTCTTGTTTTCACCAGAGTATGCAAATCTGTTGCGGTGTGACCAACTGTGGTGGAAGGAAAAACCTCCTTTGCAGGTCAGTGTGAGGAGTTTTTCCAGGAACTAGAGGGTGAAACCCAGGCAAAATTAATTAATCCACATTCAATTTGAAAAATATGTTTTGCTACTTCTTGCACCTGGACAGTTTAGTTTTGCATTTCTTTTTCAGTGTATCACTCTACTACTGGGGCTCCCTATAGCATCCAGGTATTTGTGCACAAAGGAGCTGTGTTTGGGACAAGGACTAAATAACCTCCTGTCTTTTGGTGGAAGAATTCATGAAAGGATTTCCGTGTTGCAATTCCCATTTCCCTCTCTCTTTGGTGGGTTGCAGCTGATTAGGAGAGAGTGGGATTTAGGTTCTGGTAGCAGAATCCTATTGTCTAAATCTCACTGCTATTATTTTTTACTGTAGGAAACATTAGTTGACATGCAATTGCAGTAATACCCGCTAGTCTCCACAGATATTATTTATTCATTTGGAAAAGGCTGTTGTCTCCTTCAGTTTTGTGTGGAGTTTCAGAATTTCAAAGACTCTTTTGGTGAAATTTTCTTGCACTGTGTACAGTATAATTCAATATTTCTTGCCCCTCTATTGCAAAGCTAATTGTAGCACCATTTGTTAAGTCGGTCTATTGGACTATTTCTTATCTCTCTCTAAAATCAGACTTTTTAGCTTATTCTTGACTTCACTGTCTTGTAGCCTGAGTGAGTGTAATGCAACACAATGGACTTGCAGGTAATCAATAAAAGCTTTGGAGGTCAGAGATGGCATTTGACAAACTTACACTCATGCTTAAATATCCTGCTGAAGGAAATACTGAGAGTTTTTTTTAAAAGGTAAACTCAGAGTTGCCCTGATGACCCTGAGGTTAGTATTCTGTGCTGCCACGTAGAGGAGCTGGCTCTGGAGTCCCTTTTTGGGCCAACAGAGCCACTGCTTTCTCCACAGACTGCCTGCAGCCTGCTCCCATTGCAGTCAATGGGATGCTCCTTTTGACTTTGTTGAGGCTAAGATCTCACCCAATTTTAGGGATGTAACTGAGCCACCTGGGTTAGGAGCCTTGACACCCTGGTCTCCCTTATCTACTCGGTGGAAAGAAATTATTAAAGAAAATCTCTAGGGATGATGTCTTTTTTTAGAAATAGCTGGGTGCAGGTTGGATTGCAACAGGTTGTTCTGCTAGAGCTGTAGGTATGTGATAGGCAGGATTGACTTTAGACTAGACTTATTCATCAAAATGTTCCTGCCAAGCACTAGCAGTTAGAGCAATTTGGTGTGTAACTGGAGCAGAGCTTCTGGCTCTGTTTTTCCAAGAGGAAACTGGTTAATGCACACCAGGTGATACACACCAAAACTGCCTTGTGCCATCAGTGAGGAAAATTCGGAGATTTGCTTCAAAGTTGCATGACTGCTCTGAAACAAAATGCTAAGTGCCAGTGCCCTTTCTGGCACTGCAGGGGCACGGTGTTGTCTCATAAAATCTAGGTGTCCTCATGTGTGGGTGGTGCTACCCCTGCTCTGGTACTGCTGCTGGTTTGCATGCTGCCATTTGGTGGGAAGCTGGGCGATGCTTTTGCATGTTGATTTAATTCTGTGAATGAGTAGTGCAACCACGAGGACACAGGTCCTGCTGGAAGGGCAACAGGTGAGTAATTAAGAAGGTACTAGAGCAGTATCCAAGTATTTGACAAAGGTAACAGGTACCTCCAGGAGTAATCATCATCTTACTGTCACTGTTGTCTGGCTGTGGACAACTCATGGCTAGGAATAATGATGGTCTGTCCATGGGAATTTCTCTTTACGTCACCCAGACTCCCACAGCAAAAATCCTTTTCAGAGTAGTTGGACCTCTGTGGCATCCTTCACCCCCAAGGGTTCAAAGGTACAGAGAGAAGAGCTAGAAATAAGAAGGTTGTCTCCAGACTACATGGCAGTGAATGACTGGGGCAGAATGAGGTTGCTCAAGCTGGAGACTGATCAGGACATGGAAGCAATAACAGTAACAGGGAAGTGTGGCGTGGTAGCAACAGTAGGAAGCAGCAGCAGGAGATGACGTTGGCAAAACTTTCCCATTCTAGAAGTTAACTAACTCCATGAATTTTCTGAAGTCAGTTGTAGGCACTTTGGGGAAGTGATATTTGGGTGACAGCAGAACAAGTATATTTGTGGCACAGCATCCCAGTATGCCACTGAGCATCTTGTCTCAGTGGAAGTAAAATGTGAGAGAAGTACATCATTTTGCACTGAAAACATTTCAAAAGGACATGAGCCAACAGAGTCGTAAAACTTCTCTCTCCAGATGTTCTCCCCAGAGCCATTAAAATAGGTGGTCTTAATATTTACTTTTTGATCTTCAGTATGCTACTTTCCCAAAGCCAGCAACAAAACACATGGTTAAATGTGTGCACAGAGACATCTTCGTGCTGGGGCAGCAGGAGTAGGGGGCATACTGACACCTCGTTTAGTTTGCCACTCCATTTCCCTCCAACAAAACTAGCAGGCTACCTGCTGTACCTTGTTTGCAATCTGCATGCAGTAGAAGGCTTCAAAGCTCTTAAGGAAATGCATTTGAAATGTTCTTCCTGTTATACAGCATGTAGCCAGCACAGTCATCCAACCATGTCAGAGAAATCTGTAAAAACGAAGATAGGCTGGTGTAAATCAAAAAGTGAGGGTTGAATCCTGAGGGTTTTGCAACTGCAAAAAGTGTCACATCCAACAGAACGCAATATATAATGAGTATATACCGCACCAGTTACAAGAGCATGACAAATGGCCTCGCAAGCACAACACAGGCTTCATTTATACTGTTTCCTTTCTGAGGCAGGATGTAACTCCGTAATGTCTCCAATTTTTTGTTGCTCTATTGAACCTCCTCCGCTGAGAGGACAAACAGTTGAGTGTTATACTCATGTTCTCTCAGGTATAATATACAAGATCCATAATAATTCAATAATGTGAGAGCTCAGCTCCAGTGTTTGTTGGAAGGGATTTACTTTGCTTTCATTGGGATAATTATGACCAATTGTAATAAGCATGGATATAAACTCGATCTTTCAGAGCTGCAGACTGCAGGTTACACACAAGTTGAGGACAATTACAACTTAGTTCGAAGTCCGGAGACTTCAAAAAAGGCGTGGGGTGGTGACTCCCTTTAGTAGATCATAATTTGACACTTTTTATTCTCCATTGCTTATAATTGCTCTGAAAGTTTTACTTGCACAGACGGTTTCTGGATTCCAGGGCAGGGCAAGCGCATTTTGCAGCACACGTTGTAAATCCCATCTCAAACTACCATGGCAAGGGTCCTGACGAGAGCTCATGGCACCTTCCTGCTGACCTCCATGCTGATTGGATAAATAGCCAAAACGGGTGAATGCATGCCAAGTTTCTGAACCTTTGTGCTATATACCAGCCAGTCAATAGGCACGTTGGGAAATAAGTGACATGAGAAAGTAAAATTTTCTGACAAAAATGGGTGCTCCCCAGGGGGGTGGGAATTAGCTGGGTTTCAGGTGTCTCAATTATTTCATGGATGGAGCCTGGTGTGACTTTTTCTGAACAGCATAACTGCATATGAGCTGCAGCTCCAGGACAGCAGGCTCCTCCCCATGCAGTGTCCTCTCAGCTGCCTCAGCTCCCTGAAATGCTGTGGGAGTTTTCAAGAACAATATTCAGAAATCCTAGTATCTATGACTGCCTTCTCGTAGCCTCTTGCTTCCCTGAATCGGCTGGGATATGGTATCCTCTGTTTTCCCTGACACTGCAAACAGGTTGAAATGATAGATGAAAGGGGAGCAGGATGGAGCTGTGAGTTAGTGCATTGGCCTTTTACTGTTGGAGTCCAGGGTTCAGAGTCTTCCTTTGAGCAAATGTGAAAATGGGTTTAATAGTTTCTTTCTAAATCCTTAGTGGACATTTGGCAATATCATAAAACCACTGCGCAATTTGGAAAAGAAAAGCCCAAGACTCTGGAACAGGAAATCTGTTGCTGAATGGAGCTGAGGTAGAACACAGAGAGGCGTGGAGAAACGTGCACGCCACCTTCATCTAGGTATTTCTAATAAGCCCACGCTTGTTACACACCGAGTGCACCCACTAATTAAGGAATAATAAGAAAAAAGGATAGTTGAAAAGCCTGACTAGTTTTTCTCTGGGAAATGCATTAGACAACTGGAAAGTACACATAGTCCTATTATTCAAGGTAGTTTACACTCACTCTCCTAGTCCACCACAAGAATTTATGAACCTGGAAGAGCTATAAGTCCCTTAACAAAGTAAACAAACTGTAACTCAGTCTTGTGTTCTTCCAGAGACCCACCACCTAAGGGTCTGGGTGGTTTTTTTGGTTTTGTTTTTTTTAACTAAAGGTGAAGAGATGATTCAGTATGTAGTGCTATGTCTCTTTTCTCAGGGGCAAACAATTCACATTACTGGAATTAGACTATTAGAATAGACTTCAAATGCACAGTGAACCTCGGCAAATAAAAACCACCAGCCTTCAGCTATGACTTGTCTTTGCACGTATGAGGAGTCTCGATAGAGAAGGTAGCACCAGCCTGCTGTGCTCTTTGCAAGTGCCTCAGCCTTTTCTGAGAGGCAGTGCGGCTCCCCTCCCCCAGGCCTGACAAATTCAGAGCAACAACAGCCAGAAGATTAAGCAAGTGTAACTAAAACTATTCTTATGTCAGGCCCCTATTTTAATCTCCTCCAAATGATCTGAAGCATACTCGTTAGTCCATACAACATATCGTCTCCTTCTGAATGCGTGAGGCACTTAAAGAAAGAAAGTTTTTTGCACTGTATACCAGACGACCTTGATGTGATAGACTGCAGGGTTTTGTGACACTGCACACTCAGTGCTATTCAACACTTTGCCTGAAAGGGAGGAAGGAATGGATTTATTGACTTGTGACTTTGACTCAGGCCTGTGTATCAGGACTGTTATTATGTGGAATGATTAGGCTGCAGTGTCAGGGACAAGTTAAACTAGAACAACAAAGGACCTCCTTAACCTTTACCTGGACACAAGGCCATTCATAATGACTTGCATGGTTTGGAAAACTAAGTATATCTTGCAGCACTCAATACTTCTGCAGCTACAGCAAATGAACAGAAATGGAAAAGATGGATTGCTGAAGAAGATGAAATGTAATTCAATTCTGCATAGTCCTGTTTAGAATACCGAGTTCAGGTCTGTGTCAAAAAGTGGCAAAGGCATCATTTTCTTCAGAGTGAAGCAGGAATTTTAAAACTGGATACAATACATATCCACCCAGGAAACTTCTGTTTTTTTCAGGTGGTATAACAAATAATGTTGTCCCCGGAGGAGCTTTCCTCATATGAAGTAGACATGAAACCATTATTAATACTAGTAATAGCCGTGAACCAAACATGAAGAGAAGGTCCTCAAACAGCAAGGGGAGTCACTCCCACAAAGCCGGTGGTGATTATGGTGACAGTATTCACATATCCCTATCACTGTGTGTGAGAAACTGAGTATCTCTTTTGTAGTTAGTGCTGCATGAGAAACCTGATGTAACAGTCCATTTGTGGTTTTATATTAGATTCAAAATATTGCTCTCCTTAATGGTCATTATCAGAGCACATTATGAATGAGTGGATTTTGGATAGCTGAGATTTCGCTCCTGCCAAAGCTGTTAATAATTTTGCCCCTGTTTTCAGGAGGTGCCAAATCAGGGCTTGGTGCTTTGCAGGGCTGAGTGCTCATCTGTGTGTGCTGCCTGGACCCTGCTGCTGGTTTGAGAGTGCTTGCGCCTTGCAGGCTCCTCTCCTTCCCAACAGTGTTTATTGTTGATATCCAATTGTGGGTTCTCAGGCAATTTCCCATTTGTGAAGGATGGCAAAGGCCTTTTTTCCAGGAAGCGGTTGTACAAGTCATTGTAAAAATGTCTGCAGAAAGAAATTAAAATAAGCCATATATGATATGTGAGTTGAAGAAGTGATGCAAAATAAGTGTCTTAGTGGGGATATGAACAAGCATGCTGCATGGGGAAAGAGAGGCTAGTTTCTGATGAGTTGCATTTGATCTCTCCAGCACTGTGTGAACTTCTGAACTCAGCGCTCCCAAGTGTCCCTAAGTTGCAGAGTTTGGAGAAACCATAACTAGCATCTTGTCTTTGCTCCTGTCTAGCACAGGCCCCCAAAAGCTACAGGATAAAGAGAATTCCTCTTCTCTTCTGCCTTGATGTATACGATGAGTGGGAATTTGGGTTTCAAGCTAAGCATACCTGCTAGGTTTGAAAACAGCTGCAATATTGCATCTGACATTTTTTTTTAAGTGCTCAGTAAAGCACACCATTTTCATGTGGGTGTAAGCTGCTCTGCTAGCTTATATGAGTATAGTGAGGTTGGCATTTGGCTTGGTGCCCTGAAAAGCACCATCACCTCTATTCTTCCCTTCTCCTCTACTCTCTGGTTTCCCTTTGAGCAGAAAAAAGCCAAATGCCACCCAAAATCTTTGGTCAGCCCAGCACTGGTGAAGCCATACATCCCAGGGGCAAGGTCAGCTCACCACATTTCCTTTCTGCCCCAGATTTCAGCTGTTTCCTCCAGTGTCCTGGTTAGACCATTTTATGTGACCATAAATACCGGATCTGTTTTAGCTGTCTTTTTGTCAACTAAGAAACAAACCCTATGGAGAGGCTGTTTCTCCTTGTGCTGGGCCAACAGCTCTTCCCTTCGCAGAAATGAGGTGTGGTGAACCTATGACAACTCTTTATTTCACTTCAGAGTTTGTTGGTTTGGGTTTTTTTGTTGTGTTTTGTGGGTTTTTTTTCCCCCCTAATGAATTCAGTTAAACAAAATTGCAGCATGTCTTCTGTTAAAACGTGTTTGTTACATTTCATGGGTGTGAGTTAATTTAACAATAACTGCATTTCCCTGGTGCTATTACAAAATAATACTAGTTTTTGTGATGGCTGCGTCAAGAGCCAGTCATGGATAGGCACACTGTATACATGCTAGAAATAAAATTAACAATAAGAAGTGAAAGAATCTCTGGGTGAACCAGATTAATACTATAGACAAACCAGAACAGCTCAGGTTTGTTTTGAATTTTCCACTGCTTACCTGGACTCAGGTCTTCTAAACTAGAAGTTTCAAAGAAATAGTCTTTCTCTTCAGGCTGTGGGACATTGTACTTGTACCTGGTATCTGTCTGTAGTTAATCTCAGAGGGTTTTGGGGTTTTTTTTTGACTCTTGCATTCATTTTGGCTACACAGGAGTTTTACTGCTCCTTTTTATCACCCCTAGATCGGTTCATTGAGAATATTACCATTGCATGCTGTCTTTGTCTTTTGAGCTGGTTTTGTGCAGGTTCTCTAACATCAGGGAAATACAAAGGTTTACTGTATAAGCCTTTATTAACTACTTAGTCCCTTGTTTAGCCTATGAATAACAGTGAGTTTTCCTTTGTCGTTCACATAGTGCTTTCATTTTGTCATATCAATATTGCAGCAAATTAATTAACTCCTGTTCATTTTTTTGTTCATTTAAATCAGACGGCAAGGCTGTCTAGGATTTCTGTAGGAGACAGGAGGGAAGGGCACCCTTGTACTACTCCCAACTCCAGGACTAACTTAGCATGTCTATGGGTGAAATCACCTGGAGCAAATGTTGCCTCCCATCTCCCAAGATGTGGGCTTCGCATGTGAGGGCCTCTTTTTCTAAGAGGCAGGATTTGAAGGTACTGTGTAGGATACCACGTGTAAGGGCACCACAGGCCTTTAGGTATGATAAGTTTTCAGGAGCAG
The DNA here is from genome assembly GCF_026419915.1 of Harpia harpyja. NCBI lineage: Eukaryota > Metazoa > Chordata > Aves > Accipitriformes > Accipitridae > Harpia > Harpia harpyja. The sequence continues at coordinate 51,686,408 of NC_068943.1, read as the reverse complement.
GATCCTTCTTGCAAGATGCCGAGAATTCGCCTTTTGTTCAAAACAAGGTAAAGGACGTTTTAACTTGAACAATTACAATCTCCTAAATTTATAGGCATCTGAAAAGAAGGTAGAACCTAATATCACACACAAGAGCCAACAGGGCTGTTCAAAGAGGATGAGAGGTACAACATGTCCAAAATAACACTGTAAGAGGAAGAACTTTAAGGGGAAAGCTGCCAAATGTTTCTTGCAGATAGTGCACGGAATGGGTTGTTTTACTCAGAACCATACAATGTTTTTCCAGAAAAAGGGTTTAGTGTTTGCATCACTTATTTTTTTTTCTTTGTAGGTACTGAAAATCGTAAAGAGTAAACCTACCTTAATATTTTTAAGTGAATTATATTTTTACTGATCGCTTTTCAGCTGCGATGATCTTAGAAATTTTCCAGTGATGTGGTTGCCCTGCAAGAGATTGTAGCCAGCAGAGAGGGGAGTTCCTTTAAAGTTTTGGTTCTCTTAGGATCAGGAATCTACTTCCAAAAGCTAGCAGTCTCTGCAGGCACCAAAAGATCAGCAACCTCCAAACGATTTCAGACAAATCACCATTTTGTGTCAGAAGAGGCTAGAGGGGATGTTCAGAGCAGCATATTAAATATAAAGCAGATAAAGCATCCCACACTTGCCTGGGTTGGCAGATTCCTTTCTCTTATTTTGTTCCCAGTTAAACATTGCATGTTTGTGACTTTGACTCAAAGTGCACTGGACACACTTCTTGTTTAAAAGAGATTACAAAAAAGCCAACAGGGTGAAGGAGAGGAAAGATGTTATCAAAGGAACTACTGAGGGAAGCTGAAGGGAGGAGGAAAGTCAATACACAAGGAGGAAGATATTGAAAAGAGCAAACATTTTTAACCAAGAGTGATGCACAGGTACCAACTGGCTGCAGGTACCTGAAGCTGCTTGGGTGGGAAAGGTGATCCCTAACCTCATTTGCCAGCCTTCGGGGTCCCCTGGCAGCCACACTACTGGCTGCAAGTTGAACCTGCCTGAGGTTGTGCTGGCTACTAAAATCCTCAAATTCTGGCATCTAGCGATTGTGAGAGTACGAGGTTGGGAGGAAGGATATAGGATTGGTTATGGGGGTGTTATACAACCAATGACATTATCTAGTTAAAACATCAGCATAGCTCTTTCTAAGCTGCTCCGATAATTAAGGCAGTTGTGGCCTGGCTGTACACTGAGCCTGGCTGAGCTGTAGGCTGCAGCCCAGACTCCCTTGGTACTATGGCAGCAGAAGCTGCTATCTTTAGAGCACCTCCTCCTTCTGACACGTAACATAGGACACTGAGATGGAAGGGACCTTGAGGAAGGTCATTGTGCATATCCCTCCATGCTAAGACAACATCTCCTGCACCTCTAGCAAGAGAAATTCCACCTGGCTCGTGCCAATCTCTTCCAGAGCTTCACTGTTCTTGCTGTTGGAAAGACTTTTCCTAAAACATGACTCAAATCTCCTTTGCTTCCAGCTTTTTCTTGTCCTTTTGGTAGTAGGCATGGAAAACAGATTGTTCCCTTCCTCTTTGCTGCAGCCTTTTATACCCTGGAAGACTGTTATCATGTCTCCCCTTGGTCTTCTCTTTAGAGCAAATAACCCCACTGTGTTCAATCTTTCCTCACAAGTCATGGTTTTTAGACCTCTGATTGTTCTGCTCCTATTCGTCTGAACTTTCTCCAATGGGGCCATGCCTTTCGTGAAGCACGATGCCTGCAGGAGAACACAATACCACGGGTGAGGCCTCCCTGGCACTCAGCGAAGTGCAAGCATTGCTTTATAAGCCTTGCAGACTCTACTTCTCTTTAAACATCGCAGTACGGCATTTGCCTTTTTCTCAGCTGCATACTATTGTCGATGTACATTCAGCCTGTGATCCACAGCCCCTGGTCCTCAGGTTTCTTTTCTGCGGAGCTGCTATCCTGGCAGTTGTTCCCTCTTCGCTGCTCGTGTAGGTTAATGCATGGGGTAGATGGAACAAACACCTACTCCATCGCCCCCTGCCCCCAAATCTACTTAATGTCAATTTTATGCTTTTCCTACAATATAGAGTCCACATGGTGAGGGAATGTTGAATATCAAATGGATGGGAAGAGGCCTTCATTAAAATAACAAGCATAGAGTGACATGGCACATACACAGCAGCAGGCAGTAGTACATAGGTTTGAGTTTAGGTAGTAAAACATTGGATTTTGCTCTCATTAATGGTTCTTCCTTTGAAAATCAAAAGCACTTAAGCTACAGGAAAACAAATGTAAACTCCCAGTTATTCCTTTAGCAATTCTGCGTGATTCCCTCAAGCTGGTGTGTCTCTTGCACTTTGTATTTTTTTCTTTTCAGAGGTAAGGCATACTCACTGTTTTTTTGGGTTGGAGACTGCTTTCTGTGTGATGTGAGGAGGTCTGTTCCTCCCTGGTGCTGGTCCGTGACTGGACAATACAGATGATGGGGGAAAAGAACAATTGTCTGGAGAGTTTAGCATAAATCATTACTGGCCCTCCAAGCAGGTCATTCCTTAGCTCCTTCTTAGTAGTTTTTCCTAAATAGGTTATTTATCTCAAAATCTTCTCTGATAGTTATGGAGTATGCTTGGAAACAGGAGGTACATCTGCCTATATTTTACTGTAAGCAGCGGGATATATGTAGGGGAAATTTTTTGTGTGCGCTCCCCAGCCAGAGAACATGAAGGTTCAGCTTCAAGATGCCTGACTGAGGCAATGGCTCCTACCAGGGGAGTCAGCACATCAAAATGTTGCTTTCTCTGGCAGAATAATGGAGATCTGGTACAGCACCTTCTAATTTTTCAAACAGCACAAAGTGCAATTCCAAATTAACCAGCACACCTCCACCTTAATTTTTCATTTTACTTAACCTCTCTGTGTCTGTTTCCCAATCTGTAAAACTGAGATAATACTTACCTACCTCACAGGGATGTTATGAGGATTAATTAATTGATGTTTGTACAGTGCTTTGAATATGCAAAGTGCTATATGTGCTAAGTATTATTATTTAGTTTAAATGCAGCTGAACAGGTTTTGAGTGCTGGGAGAGAGCTCTGTCACTGACACCAATCTATCACAATGTGGCTAATGACACAGCTTTGGGAACCAGGCAGACAATTTTCTTATTCTGTGCCATAATTAGCCAATATCAATAACCAAAAAAACCCCTTTGCAAGAATTGCAGGGATTGACCACTATGGGATCACTGCAGAAATCCCAATCCAAATACCTCACAAGGGGATCAACCAGTAGCAAATGGATCATCCTCAAAAATCACCCAGCTCAGATGGGAATTAAGAGTATCTGTAGGGCCGGAAGAACACTGTAGTGCCCTATGGACAAAGCAGAGCATTGTCTCACTTCAGAGCATGAATAAATATGAACAAAATATTGGGGGGGGGGCGGCGGGGGAAGGTCTTTCTGTGCAGCATGGCATCCAGCCCAGCTTTCGCAGACTTAAGAGCATCACCTGCCCCCCTGCATGTGTGCAAACGGTCTCCAAACCGGTATTTGTTCTGGTGTATTAATAAGCTATGGTGGCCCCAGCAGCAAAGGGGACTGTCTAGCTGGAAATACAAAAGGCTGGTTAAGAACTGGTAATATGGGGTGTGTACATATGCACTGAGGAGAGGAACTTCTTCCAAGAAACACAAGAAGATAGTCTATAATTTTTCTCTTGGCCTCAGATTTATTTCAGTTTTAGTAGTTCTTATTCAAATTCATCAGGGGTAATTAATGAAAGATATAGGAAGGCCAGCACACACCTAGGATCCTCTGTTTGTAGCTTGAATTATGTTGAGCTGTTTGGTCTATTGGTTCACTACCTCAAGCCTAGTGCAGTATTGTCATCCTTTGCTTTACAACACAGTCATTATATCCCTAAACCACATTGTGATACACTGTGGCTTCTGTTTACGACTCCCGAAACTCCCACTCCATATATCACCTGCCATAAAACCCATCAAACTGCTGCTAGTAAAATGGTGCACAGTGGTCTAAGTAGGAGCCAGGCAAATTGTGTGATACCCTACTGTGGTTAATGAGAGTGAAAATGTGGTTAGGATTTTATTCAGGCGATGTTCATTTGCAGGGCCATTGTAGTGAGGTGGCAAAGAAAAGAGTCTTTTGTTAACCTGAATGACAATATATTTTCCATTGTATGAAGTAGCTGAATGCAGAGTTTGCTAAGTTATACATCAATTGTAAATAAGTCAAACTGTGACCTTGAATGGCCATATTTTTATTGCTTGGGGGTCTTGAAAACTAATTAATACACTGAAATGTTATAGCGACCATATGAAACCTGTTACCGGAATTTAAACCATTGTGGAGCAGTTCAGACCAGTCGTTGGCAACTACAAAAATATAAAAAGTAATCTAGATGTGTGTGTCAGGAAGATTTTTTTTTTTTTTCTTATTTTCTGTTCGAGGGCTGTTGGGATAGATGTACTGTTCAATTATCTAGAGTTGTAAGGGAAGCAGAAATTCTGGCGGAGCTGTGGTCAGAGCTGCAGATCCTGAAAGGTGACGCTGAGGCCTGCTTCAGCTGGGTGGTGAAGGCTGCTCTGGATTTAACCAACGCTTTTAGCCCCTGAGGCCAAGGGCATACTCAACTGCATCCCAACACTGTTTTGGGCTGAACCCGGGGTATAAACATTTCCGTCTCCTCCCTCCCCCTTCCTTCCACTCTGGTTTATGGAGGGAGAAGATCTGGGCATGTGGGACCAGCAGTTCATGGTCAAGGTGGGCATGGGGACGCTGCAGTAGGTCGTGCTACATGATGTAGATGTGGCTGCTGGGGCCATAAGGAGAGCCAAAGCTCTCAGTAGTAGGCTTTGCTCCCTCCCGGAGCAAACAGATACAAGTTTAATTTCACAGTCCGAAGGGAGACTGTAATTTCAGGAGATGCTTAAGCACTTAAGCAATCTTAAATATTTTAAGAAAAAAAAACAAAAAAAAAGGCCACTGAGGCCAACAGAACTTTTCACATGCTTAATGTTAAGCATGTGATTAAAAACCCCTCCTTGTTAAATCCTGAGTGGTGTAAAAATTGTCAAAGCAATTGTCAGTTGATTAGTTTCCACAGTCCTCATGATGCTTCTGCTTGTAGTTGTCTCGTTCATTGAAGTGCAATGTAGTTTTTTGTTTGTAGTTGTTTCCCCCTCCATTTTTAATTGCAAGACCACATCTTCAGTGATACATAGCTTGAAGACAGGGGAGCTGAGTCTTATTTTAGATTGAAATTTTACATATATTTTGCCTTAGGTAAAAAGTTGATTTCCCCTCCACAGCCAATGGAAAGTAAATTAAGGAAGGCATGTATAACAAAACCAAAATTTTGTAGCTGTGTTGTGTGTTTTTTGACTGTTTCTGCTGTTGTACAAAGAATTACATTAAATTAAAAAGGCCTATTTATAAAACAAACATTTTGTAGGCAAAAAGGAAATGCAACCATAATAAAATTGTCAGTCGCAGCGGAATGACTGTGTTGTACTGGGCTTTTGGAGAAAATCAGGCTGGCTCCTTCAGAAGAAATCTCATTTCAATTTAAGAGTCTTATTGAGGAAAACAGCACCACAAAAGGGGAAATTAAACCATAAAAAAGGGTATTAAGATGATGTTAAGGATCTAATTTATCACCACAAAAACCAAAACAATCTGAAGTTGAGATAGAAACTTTATCCTTAGTGCCTCCTCCTGGGTCAAAGTATTGCAGATGCCACCAGGAGCGGTGGGAGGGGACAGGAGGTGTGCCCAAGTCGCAGTGAGCTGTGCTGCAGGGTGGTTAAGGTTAAGAAACAGACTATGTAAAAATGGCACCTTCCCACTTCACAGATCATCTCCAATGTCAATTCTGCATCATAGCTGCTTAATCCACTAAATGAAAGAAGTTTTTTGTGCTTTTTTTCCTCCGGCTAGCTTACTGGAACCTGTACAGCCACAGAAAGGGAGCTGGATTATTCTGTGGCTCATGCACCAGCAGAAGATTAGCTCATGAAAGCTCTGGTCTTGCAGTGACTTCCGACGGTGTGGGGATGCATTGATTTCAAGGAGAAGCAGTTTGCTTCAGCAGTGGGACTTCCTATCCATAGGGGTTAGGCTTTGAGCTCTTTCCAAAAGGATTTTGTTTTTTAAAGCTGAATAGTGTGAAAATCTTAAAGAAACCAGAAGACATGTTAATTTGATGCTTTTATGGCATACATGTGTCTTTAGAATGGCTAATTTTATGCAGGTGTGGCTATAGGTGAGCACTGGGTGGATTCAAGGTCATGCATATTCTATTGAATCACAAGCCATAGACCAAAATTTAGCAGGGGAGTGACCACAGTGATGGTCACATCTACAGAAAATAATTTCTCTCTTCTTTCCCATCCTCAGGGGAATGTGTCCATCTGCCAGGATGGCCAGTTGGTCTGTAACACATTTATCTCCTCACCAGGCAGATACAGTGCGAGGGTGCTATCAAGGCTCTTCCTCAGTGCACCTGCTGGGGTGGGAGTGAGTGCTCTGCTGCATGTGAAAATCCCAAATTCTTTGTGGTACCTTTATGATGTGTTTGTCTGAGGTAGCACTATTACAGCCCCAGGGGGTTCAAGGTCAGCCTCCAAATGCAGGAGGGAATGAAGATGCCCCATCCCTGGCTCCAGCATAGCATTGCACTGTGCACTGTACATGAAAACAGCAGCAGCTAACCTTCATGTTGGGTTAGCTCTGCTTCTACTGATATCCCTGTGGTCCTGTCGGTTGCTTGTGGAAGTCCTTCCCCAAGCATTTTTCATTCCAGAGGAATGCTGCTTATCAGAGTTACATATGTTCGCTTTTTGAGCCTCCCAGCTGGCTTACACAGGAGGGAAGTGTTATTTCCATTTTGTTGTGAGGAAACCGAGGCATAGAGGGATCAGGTGGCACGAGGTTGTGGGCTGCTGGGTATCCCTTAACTGCATGGGCCACCTTATCCAGCTAGCTCAAAATGCTTGCTACAACTTGGGAAATGTAAAAGTGCCTCCGTGAAACAGCTGCTGGGAAGGGTTTAGGTGTCATAGTTTCTGCCATGAAGCAGAGAAGCAGATGGTGACTTCCTAAGATCTCTTCATACTTTTAAACTGCTTTGACTAGTATTAGATTTTATCCAGGTTTTGACCTGGAGTATACCTGTCCTAGCTGGGTGTATCATACATATTTCACATGGAAAAGGAAACAGGTATTTGTAAATGGGTAAAAAAAGGCAAACTCAAATAAAGGCACCACTGCCTTGCAGTGCAAGATGATGGGATGGATTTGCGCAGGTATTGGCTTCAGAAGTGACCCCATCTTCTGTATGATTTGGGAACTCCGATCCTGTGTCTGCACCACCACTGATGCAGCTTGTGTGTGTCAGTGGTCTCCCTTCCATGTGCTTCGTGCAGCGGGGAAGCGGGTGTCCTGTTCTGTCCTGTCCCAACACATTTGATTCTTAAAAACTGGGACCTAAAGCTTGTAGTCGCTATGGGAGTCAGACTCCCTAGATGTCAAGGGGAGTTCTGTTCTGGCAGAGGGAAATCTGGAGAGCTTGGTAGAACATTTGTGCATCTAGAAATTGGAGGAAGTTTTGAAGAGAGCAAAAACATAAACAAAAATAAATAAGACATAAACATAACCCCCTAAACTGAAACATATTCATGCATTTACAATCATCAAAATCCCAGGTTAGGCAGATGAAAGAGATTTCAGTGTGTTACAAGTCATAGCAATAATAGCCTTGGGACATTGGCTGGTCTATTCTATTATGTAAAAGTCTCACAGCCTTGTAATGGTTCCACAGATTAAGAAGTGCTATGTACTGGTTCTAAATATTGCTTTAAATTAAGACTTTCTGCTTCTAACTGAAATCTCCACTGAATATGATGGTATAATAGGGTGCCCTGTTCCATCTGTGTAAATAACACAGAGAGATTTTCTCTTGCTGAAATACCTGCGTTAAAAAACTGCAGCAATAACTTGAGACTTCAAAGGTCTAACTTCAAAAGATTTCTTGCATTCTGCTTGACGGGACAGCATCTTATGCACACATGCTTTTTCACTGCTAAATGCCTTAATAATGAGCTTGGGTTCAGATTTTGTGAATCAGAGCCAAGTAACTCTGTTTTATTATATTTGCTGGGAAATGAACTAGCTCTGGGTAATTAGGAAAGCAATTTTATTAGCATCTATTTCATAAAGATTGTTTTTTAATCAGAGTCAGAACTTACTAGAAATTATTCTTTTATTTTTATTGCTTGGGTCTCTTGGATGGTGGAGACCGCCATGGGTCTTAACCCATAGCAAACTCTGCACACTGAAGGCAGCAGTATCACTATTAATCTGTAACAATGTTATAAAACAAGCCTAGGATGGTAGTCCCCTAAATAACACTGCAGAAGCTAATAATTACTGTAGTGTGGTTTACTGCATGATGCCACCCTGGGGCTAAATGTTAGGGGTGGATTCGATGACCCAGCTCAAATGCATCTATGCCAACGCACGCAGCATGGGCAATAAACAGGAGGAGCTGGAAGCCATTGTGCAGCAGGATAGATATGACTTAGTCGCCATCACGGAAACATGGTGGGATGACTCCCATGACTGGAGTGCTGCAATGGATGGCTACAAGCTCTTCAGAAGGGACAGGCAAGGTAGAAGAGGTGGTGGGGTGGCTCTTTATGTTAGGGAATGTTTTGACTGTTCAGAGTTACACGATTCTGATGACAAGGTGGAGTGCTTATGGGTGAGGGTGAGAGGGAAAGCCAACAAGACAGATATTGTGCTGGGAGTCTGTTATAGACCGCCTGACCAGGTTGAAGAGACGGATGAATCGTTCTACAAGCGGCTGGCAGTAGTCTCAGAATCGTGTGCCCTTGTCCTTGTGGGGGACTTTAACTTCCCAGACATCTGCTGGAAATACAACACAGCAGTGAGTAAACAATCTAGGAGGTTCCTGGAGTGTGTGGAAGATAACTTCTTGACACAGCTGGTGGGTGAGCCAACCAGGGGAGGAGCCTTGCTAGACCTGTTGTTTACAAACAGGGAAGGACTGGTGGGAGGTGTGATGGTTGGAGGCTGTCTTGGGCTTAGTGACCATGAAATGATAGAATTTTCAATTCTTGGTGAGGCAAAGAAGGTGGTCAGCAAAACCACCACTATGGACTTCCGGAGGGCTAACTTTGGCCTCTTCAAGGCACTGGTTGAGAGAGTCCCTTGGGAGACGGTCCTGAAGGGCAAAGGGGTCCAGGAGGGATGGACATTCTTTAGAAAGGAAATCTTAATGGCTCAGGACCAGGCTATTCCCATGTGCCGCAAGTCGAACCGCTGAGGAAAACGACCGGCCTGGCTGAATGGGGAGCTTTTGCTAGGACTTAAGAAAAAAAGGAGAGTTTATAATCTCTGGAGGAAAGGGCGGGCAACTTGGGAGGAGTACAGGGATCTTGTTAGATCATACAGAGAGAAAATTAGAAAGGCGAAAGCTCACCTAGAACTAAATCTGGCCACTATCATAAGGGACAACAAAAAATGTTTTTACAAATATGTTAACAGTAAAAAGAATCCCAAGGAGAATATCTGTCCTTTAATGGATACAGAAGGGAACGTAGCAACCAGTGATGAGGAAAAGGCCGAGGTACTTAATGCCTTCTTTGCCTCAGTCTTTAGTAGTGAGTCCAGTCATCCTCAGGGTACTCCACCCCCTGAGCTGGAAGGTAAGGATGAAGAGCATAACATACCCCCCTTAATCCAGGAGGAATTAGTTAGGGACCTGCTATGCCATCTGGACACTCACAAATCTATGGGACCTGATGGGATCCATCCAAGAGTACTGAGGGAACTGGCAGAGGTCCTTGCCAAGCCACTCTCTATCATCTATCAGCGTTCCTGGTCAACAGGGGAGGTCCCAGAGGACTGGAGGCTTGCCAATGTGACTCCCATTTATAAGAAGGGTCGGAGGGAGGATCCGGGGAACTACAGGCCTGTCAGCCTGACCTCAGTACCGGGAAAGATTATGGAACGGTTTGTCTTGAGAGCACTCACATGGCAGCTCCAGGATAAGAGGGGGATCAGGCCCAGTCAGCATGGGTTTACGAAAGGCAGGTCCTGCTTGACCAACCTGATCTCCTTCTATGACCAGGTGACCCGCCTAGTGGATGAGGGAAAAGCTGTCGATGTTATTTTCCTAGACTTCAGCAAGGCCTTTGACACTGTCTCTCATGGCATACTCCTTGAGAAGCTGGCGTCTTGTGGCCTGGATAAGTGCACCATTCACTGGGTGAAAAACTGGCTGGATGGCTGAGCCCAGAGGGTCGTGGTGAATGGGGTGAAATCCAGTTGGCGGTGGGTCACGAGTGGTGTTCCCCAGGGCTCGGTGTTGGGCCCTGTTCTGTTTAATAACTTTATTGATGATTTGGATGAGGGGATTGAGTGCACCCTCAGCAAGTTTGCAGACGACACCAAGTTGGGAGGCAGGGTCGATCTGCTTGAGGGTAGGGAGGCTCTACAAAGAGATCTGGACAGGCTGGATCGATGGGCTGAGGCCAATTGTATGAAGTTTAACACGGCCAAGTGCTGGGTCCTGCACTTCGGTCACGGCAACCCCATGCAGCGCTACAAGCTTGGGGAAGAGTGGCTGGAAAGCTGCCCAGCAGAGAAAGACCTGGGGGTGCTGGTTGACGGCCGGCTGGATATGAGCCAGCAGTGTGCCCAGGTGGCCAAGAAAGCCAATCGCATCCTAGCCTGTATCAGGAACAGCGTGGCCAGCAGGAACAGGGAGGTGGTTGTTCCCCTGTACTGGGCACTGGTGAGGCCGCACCTCGAGTACTGTGTTCAGTTTTGGGCCCCTCACTACAGGAAAGACATTGAGCTGCTTGAGCGTGTCCAGAGAAGGGCAACCAAGTTGGTGAGGGGCCTGGAGCACAAGTCTTATGAGGAGCAGCTGAGGGAGCTGGGGTTGTTCAGTCTAGAAAAGAGGAGGCTGAGGGGAGACCTTATCGCTCTCTACAACTACCTGAGAGGGGGTTGTAGTGAGGTGGGTGTTGGTCTCTTCTGTCAGGTGTCTGGAGATAGGACAAGAGGAAATGGCCTCAAGTTGAGGCAAGGGAGATTTAGGTTAGATATTAGGAAAAATTTTTTTACTGAGAGGGTTGTCAGGCATTGGAACAGGCTGCCCAGGGAAGTGGTTGAGTCACCATCCCTGGAGGTATTCAAAAAGCGAGTGGACAGGGTACTCCAGGGCATGGTTTAGGGGGCATGGTTAATGGTTGGACTTGAGGATCTTGAAGGTCTTTTCCAACCGAAATGATTCTATGATTCTATGATTCTAAATTATAACTGTCCATGCATTTGTGCACCATAAAGAAGACAGGACACAAGGAGACTGTTTTACTCTGCATCTCAAGACATGCCGTACAAAAGCGAAGAGGAGCCATCTCAAGGCCACGGGGAGAGCTGGAGGACAAGTTAGGAGCAAGGTGTAGGGGTACAGAGGCAACGTAGGGACCAGGAGAGAAGACTTTGGTTAGATTCTGTACTTGGTTTTAATTTCCTGTAAGGAGGACTTGACACTAAATTAGTGATGGTGCTGGGAGAAGACCACTAGTAGGGCACCTTTCCTCTTTCTGGAGGTGCTTTCATAGAAAAGGGAGATGCCACTGTACCCAGCAAAGGGCAAATAACCAATGGTTTTGGTTCACTGGCCAAACGGGAGGGGGGAATAAAAATCAGGCTTAGAATAATCATCATGGGAAAACCCATAACAAAGCCCCTGTTTTCTCAGACATACAGGAAGATAAGAGAGTTTTTTATTCAGCTGAATGAAAAGTTTTGCTTTCATTTTGAAATCCTCTTTTATTATTTAATGTTGGCAAATTTCTAAGCACAAAATGTTATTTCAAAACAAAAAATTAAAAGACTGCTTTTTGAAGTGTTTTCAGAAAATATTTTGAGTTTTCTGAAAGTTTTAAAGTTGTTTTCAAAGTTACTTAATGAACTTGACCTGAAATTTAATTTTTTTTGGTGAATGAAAGAATAATAACTTTAAGATGTACTTAGCTGCAAACATCTGCACATCACAGGTAGTAGGTGGGCGTTCCAGTACTTTTGAGTTCGAGCTCTGTGGTCACTGCTGAGCAGGGAGGACTTGGCCATGACAGATTCTGAGGCTGGGGCATGTTCAGATCCAGGAGAGTAATAAAGATAGGTGTCTTCTGAAAAATTTACACCTGTGCTTGTGTTCTGATCTCAGACAAACTCTGGGTTAGAGGCAGTTGCAAGACAAAATTTGGATTCATTCTTGTATCCGATGTTGTTTCTTGCAAGAATAAGTTCATACCAGACTAGTAGTAATGAAGGAATGGGTGACAATTTAATGGAAAGAGTGGGAAGATCTTTTATGCAAAAGAAGGAGTGGGCTGAACTTCCAGAGGTGCTTGGCGGGGCTACCCATGTTCCCGCAGAGCACAGCCTGCCTTTTGAAATAGCAGGCATCTGGAAAAAGGCAATTACCTGCCTGGCTCCGTCATCACCACAGTTTTGCGGATGCAGTCATAAAGTTTCTAAATTTGGTCTGGTGTAGAGACTATCTGGAAAAGAGACAAGAACTGGGGGGATAGATGTCCCTTTCAGTTTGGGAGTCTGTGCAGAGAGGAGAGAAACCTCCTGAATATGTGCTCAGCCAGTTCCAGAGAAAAGCACCCGGTACCAAAACTGGAGCTTGACCTGAATCTGCTCACATTTTGGAGGCCTTCAGGGGGTTTGTTTCAGGCCAAATCAGTATGAGATAAAGGTGAAAGTTTATATCAGTTTTGAATTGCCTGAACAAAGCAAAAAGGTTTTAGGACTAAAAAGGGAGACACATATGTTACACAGGAGAAAAACCTCTTATCAGGAAGAACATGGAGAGAGTGAAGTGACTAACGATGAGGTTTCTGAGACTTTGCCACAAAAATTTTATAAAAGGAGGCTCCTGAAAACCTTTCAGATGGCTGTAGCATCATCTTGTTCTCCAGGCAGAGAAAGATTATAAATGAGGGTATATTTTCCAACTTTTTTTTCATTTATACTTTACAAAGCTTATTTCATTTGGACAAAATAATTTACACCCCCCCCCCCCTCATCATCTAGGTGTCAAAACCCACATCGCAAGAGAGAGATTCAAGCCAAAGGCCTTAGGTAGGGATGCCTTCTGTCTTCCTCACGGTTCATGGCCTCATCTGGTGGTACTTGTGGTCCTCCACAGTTGATGGTGCAAACCCGTTGGGCGAAGGTGAAGGTCACGTGGTTGTAAGAGGAAAGAAGCAAAAGAGCAAGAAAGTGAGAGAAAGAAGAATGAAGCAAGTCCCTCTTCCCACAGTGCACGCAGCAGGGACAGCTACTGCTGCCCGCTTCTCCCAAAGTTTGAGTGCTTAACTTTGCATTCCAAATACAAAAGTATTTTGGTTCACATATACATACATACATACATGCATGCATATATTTAAAAATATATATAGACACACCCACACATGAAGAACAGCAATCAGTTTTATTCCTTCGCTTTGCAGTCATCAGTAAATTTAGTATATCCATGTGAATAGTTAAAGAACATGTCCTGTGATCTAAGTAAAAGGGAAAGGATGATCCAGTGTGTGTAAAAATAAACAGTTTGATTGCTCTTACATGCTCTTCTTTTGTGCAAGCAGAGAGAAATGCAGAAAAATTGCCACATTTCATCATGTAGGACAAAGGGGCCCAGGTGACACCCTGATCAGGTGTGCATGCATAATCATTCCAAAAATAATCACCCTTTTGAATAATTTCACCCCAAATCTTGCAGCTTCAACTTATTCTCTGCAAGTGACTCATAAATCTTTACCGTGAATGTGAATCAAGTTTCAGAGCCGCAGGCTCAGGAGCTTGTTGGATTTATTCAACTTTAGTCTTTATTTATAGACATAAAAGTGTATTATTGGTTGTAACATCCAAACAAAGGAAAACAGATTGTAAGCATCCATTAACATTTTCCCAAAAGGGAAATCTGGAGTTTCTCCTGGGTCTTTCAGTCTCTCCCTTGTAATATTAAGATGATGTCATAAACTCATAATTACTTTGTGATGCTCTTGTATACTCTGTAGTTGCTTGTTCAGAGATGGTTATTTATTTTCTGAACAGAAAAACTGAACAATACAAACAGGTGGAAGGAAGCAGATCGGTCTTTGGTGGTTTAAGGTTTGAAGGACCCCAACATTTTTATTTCACACTATTGAAATAATTTCCTTACAGGTGCTTTATGTAGTGTTATTAAAAATGTTTCATTAATATTCAGATATGGGATGCAAACATTTTATAAACACTTTATAATGACTGGAGCAAAGAGCAATTTGGAGAGTAGTAATCTTCAGAAAGTGGAGTCTTCACTGCTGAATCGGCCCATAACCTGTCCAGGTTCCTTTCGAGAAAGTCTTTGTCTGAATTAGTGGTGGACTTACACTTTATTATTATAATGAGAATCCCAGATTGCAAAAAAATGTATGAGTGTATGTATGTGGAGGGGAGAGAGGAAAGAACCAACCCCCAAATTTGGGGAACTCCAACCCTTGGCAGATGCAGGAGGGCAGGATGGAGCAGTGCAAGGGGCTGGGTGTGCGCTGTGGAGACTTTCCTGAGTGTGGGGCTTCCTAGGTACATCCGTAGTTGCTCCTTGTTTGAGGGTAGGGTGGAAATTTGTTTCAGAGCCATGTTTATCCTGTAACATTTTTGACTTATAAAAGAGCCTGATGGAGTGCTGACTGAGTAACTTGAATAATTGATCTGGCTTGCTTTCTCCTTCTCATGGAATAGCTGTGAGCAGATTGTGATTTCCTCAGATTTATTTGTTATTCAGAAATATCTAATACATTTTTACAATTTTTTTTCCCACTCCATCGATTAGATTTTGCAGGCATCTGTGTTTGGCTCAGAGAGTCTGGGCTTCGGGCAGCACATCAGGGTAAGAGCACAATTCAAGTGTTAGAGGTTGGGGTTGTTACTCTGCTGACAGCGCACGGGGGGGTCCCCTCCTCCCTGGGACACCGGCAGGGCTGCCGAGGGTGGGACAGGACCTTCTGCACATGTGTCAGGTAGATCCGGTTAATCTGTCATGGATTAGCCACGGGGTTTTGTAAACCTTCCCAGGACTGGAGTTCTGGGAAATGCATTACTTGGTGCAGCCGGTGGGATAAACCCTTTCTTACTGTTTTCTGCCCTAGTCCAGAGAAAGGTACAAGCGCTTCTCATGCAAAGATGTATAAGTCCCTCCCTCTGGCAGCATATGTGGATTTTGAGCAAAACTTTTCTGCAGGATGGTTTGCTCAGTGGAGGTGCACAGATAAAAGAAAACTCCATTAGAAAGCTGGTGAGAATATTCAGGAGCATATTTTGTTCCCAGTACTCAATCAAAACTAATTTGATGGAGAAGAGAAAAATCTCTTCCTTCCTCAGCAAGGAACATAAATATCTATTTCAAACAATTCTTTAAGGATCTAAGGTTTCTTATTACTCATTGCTAACCATTTTAATTTCTGACCTCTTCTGCTTGACTAGCTGCAGACCCATTCAGTGACCCTTTAGGATTCCAATGCTGTGATTTATGTCCTAACCCAAATTTCTGTGAATTACTGGTATACCGAGTCTCTGACAGAATTTGAAGCTGGCCTTTTTGTTTCCCCTATGCAGCTTGCCATATTTCTCCCTTCTTGGTGCTTCATTTAGGCTCAATGGATATAATTTTAACCATTCTCTTCAGCTCCACATAGACATTTATAATACAGTCCCTTGTGTCTTACATGAACAGAATAGGACTCAGCTCTGTTGAGTTTGTGTCATTTCTCTCAGAATTTCCTTATGGACTTCTGGATTGTCCATGCTTTTTATTTTGGTTATGTAGTTGTTTCTTTTTTTAAGTGAAAGCCATTATAGAGTATTTTAAAGTTGTCTTTCCACATTCATCATGACTTGCTCTGCCTACACAGAGAATTACATTTTTCTTGTGTTTGTACGTCACTTTGGTACTTAAGGATTGCTTGGTTTTTCCTTGCCACAGGTTGTTCAGGGTCCTGGCCAGGCTGGGGAGAGCGGACTCCAACCGTGGCTGGGTATGGACTTTGACTGCTCAATCTTATATCTCCAAATTACACCCAGATCTCCAAAGACAGACCTGACACTGCACAAATGGGTGGGAGGGGATGTGTAAAAGCATCAGGAGTTCACCTATGGTCTGGTCATTTCCTGGTCAGAAAAGCTCTCGTGAAAAGATACTGTGGGAAAAAAGCTTCTCGCTAAATTCAGGCAGTTGCTGAAGGCCCTGGTGGTGAAGCAGCTGTGCTCCTGCACCTCTCTGGGCTGGGCTGGTCACAGACTGCTGCTTCACAAAAGCTTTGCTCAAAATCAGGATTTCCTATTTCCTTTGCATTCCCCCTCAGCCTGTGGTGTTGTCCACAGGCTCCGAAATGTGGCCAGAGTTTGAGGAGGGGAAGGGCTAGCTTTGCTTGCCATCTCTCCGTGCCTCCAGCTCCTTTCGCACCAGGAAAGAGGAAGGGAGAGGAAATTTAACTAATATTGCTGAACCTTAAATAGATTGCTCCATCCAGATTCTTTACTGACATATGACTTATTCAGGGAATGTCTTAAAGCTAAGATTGATTGCTTCAAGTTACCTCCATGTACATATATATCCATTTCCCTGCTTTTAATGTTACCTCACTTTTTTCCTTCTCAAGACCACTTTCTTTGAAGAGTACTACTGTCTGGTGCCCCTCTGGCCAGCCCTGATAATAAAACTATTATGCAGTCATCCAGGACTCTCCCTGAACTTGTTGCTGTTTACTTGGGATTTTCTCTGATACAACTTCGATTCTGGGATTTATTCCCCACTCCTGTGTACAAGGACCCCGGTTTGTTAGCATTTGGGTGTGTATGTGAGCCCGACTTTTATTGTCACTGGGAAGGATGGAATTGGGCTTAGAAATATTAGCTAGTTTTGACTTTGCTAGAACTTCAGCTTACCCAGTTATTTAGCAGACCTTCATCAAAACGCCGTGTGTGCAGAGCAGCTATTTCTTCAGTGACCTGGGAGCCGGGCACTATATATTGTTCAGATCAGAATAGCAGTGCATGTACAAGGGAATCTTTTTGTCACTATGGTGATGTGCCAACCCTATAGATGCTATTTTACTATTAGAGATTAAAAACAGATTCCCAGGTGGAATTTTTCTTCCGTGTGTTCATTTAAGATTTAGCCTGTAGTATTAATACAAAATTTAAAATTGTGTCCTCTTCACTGAAATCCAGTGTGGTTACAAGGTTCTAATAAATATTATGTCCTTCCATCATGCAATTAAAATTTTCCACCTCACTGCACAATGCAAAACACTCACATGTTGTCAATCATTTTGAAACATGATTTTTTGACATCATATAATTTCACTTCATTTTTCAGACAGACATCACACCAGGAAATTATATAAGAAAGGATCCTATTATATCTTTATTTTTCCACCAAATTTCACCTTCAAATACAGACATTTGTGTACATTTCAGTAATTCTGACAATAAACTTTCAAGGAGAAACGAATGGTATCTACATAGCCGGAGATCAGCATATGGAGTTTGCTGCTCTTCAGAGACTGCGGCTCCGGCACAGGCACCTGGTTAGGAACCGCTGGTGTAGCCACGGGAAGTTTACAAGTCTTGATGCACAAAGTGAAAAGGTTGCTGCTTGAAACAGATACCACCTGGGAGGCAGGGAGGGAAACATATGCATGTTTTTGAACTTTCCTGTGTTTAACAGTTAGCAGACACTAATGAATTGCCAAACAGCCCTGATTTAAAGTGTAGTAGTCAAAAGCAAGGCTACCTGCTGCTTGTCAGGTAGTCCACCTGTTCAAGAAACCAAAGTGCCCCTGCCCTGTGCCAAGAGAAAAGCTGCTGCTGTTTCGAACCTCTGCTCTGGGGGTGTGTGTGTCTGTGCCTGTGTCATTGTATTGCTTCATATCACGTGAGTCAGAAATTCAGCATGCGATAGAATATCTCAGGCGCATTATAGAAGTCTGGTATTAAGCAACAGATTTTGATCATAGTTGCACGTAAATCTGGGGGAAATATGGCCTGCAGAGCACAATTTGGAATTTGTAACTGATCAGATACAGGCTGGCAAAGTAAGAGAGGAGCAAACCAGGCATGTAGAAAGCCAGAATAAAACTTCTGATTTTAGCTGGGTTAGCTTTCAGATATCCTTTCCTGATCTGTGATGTCCTCGGAAATTCACACCTGGTCCAAAAACCTCCTTACTGTCTCCCAGAGGGCTCAGCTGGGAATGGCAGCACATTGCTGGACAATGTCTGAATCTCCTCCATCCTGCTAGATTTAAATGCTGTGATGGGGACATTGCTCCCAGGCAAGGTGATCCCGATAAGTTCAGCTGACGGTCTGCCGGGTCACATAACCAAGCAGCTGCTATTCTGCTAAGGGAAGGTGCAAACAGAGCTGCTGACCTACTAGTAAACACATTGCAGCTAGTTTAAGATCGCATTTTCAAACTTCTGTTCATTGAATTCAGTGCTAGAGAGCCTGTGCTCAGGGAGCGCAGGTAAACCTGTGCTGTTGCATGCAAAGATACTGGGTTTGCTCTCTGGAGCCAGCTAAATTGTACTGGCTGGCCAAGAGCTGCATGTGATGGAAAGTGCTACCTCTTAATGTGCTGGGATCGAACTTGGTTTTAGGGTTTATGGTAATGAGTGGCAAAGTTGAGCTCAGAGAGCAGAAGACCAGCAGAGTCTGGACCGCTGCGCCCTGCCCCGCTGTCCCACGCTCCCTTTCTGGCCACGGGGCTGCCATTTGTCCTGGCTTGTATCAGAAATCGTGTGGCCAGCAGGAGCAGGGAAGTGATCATCCCCCTGTACTCAGCACTGGTGAGGCCACACCTCGAATACTGTGTTCAGTTTTGGGCCCCTCACTACAGGAAAGACATTGACATGCTGGAGCACATCCGAAGAAGGGCAATGAAGCTGGTGAAGGGTCTAGAGAACAAGTCTTATGAGGAGCGGCTGAGGGAACTGGGGTTGTTTAGTCTGGAGAAAAGGAGGCTGAGGGGAGACCTTATCGCTCTCTACTACTACCTGAAAGGAGGTTGTAGCCAGGTGGGGGTCGGTCTCTTCTCCCAAGTGACAAGTGATAGAACTAGAAGAAATGGTCTCAAGTTGTGCCAGGGGAGGTTTAGATTGGATATTAGGAAAAATTTCTTCCCTGAAAGGGTTGTCAGGCATTGGAACAGGCTGCCCAGGGAAGTGGTTGAGTCCCCATCCCTGGAAGTATTTAAAAGATGTGTAGATGTGGTGCTTAGGGACATGGTTTAGTGGTGGGCTTGGCAGTGCTAGGTTAATGGTTGGACTTGATGATCCTAAAGGTCTTTTCCAACTGAAACAATTCTATGATTCTATTATTAGGTATGAACACATCAGGCTTGTGCTTCAGGGCTAGGTGAGCCGGGTTTTGTGCACGATGCAGTGAACTGTTGAGAGGCTGTGAAGTTTGACTGGATGAACCATTTTGCTTTTTAAGTGATTGAGGCTATTTTAGATGGGGTGTGCCTGATAGTCTTGCTGTGACCAAGGGTTTTGCTGGCAGAATTATTCCCAGGCATCATATGTGTAGTCATGCAGACTCAGTAACCTAAAGGGGCTCAGTTCTTGCTTTGTTTCCTCCCCCAATAAACAGCTGTTACTTTGGTGAAACCAGGCAGAGCAGTGAGCAAAGCTGGAGACCAGTCAGCAAATATACAGAGTGCCAGCAGAAAAGAAAACAACCTGGCACACTACTGCGTGGGAGAGTGTGGTGCTCCAGAGAAGCCCTGGTAATTCTTGTTCGTGGGCAGGCACGGCTGGCAGAGATCACTGAGGTTGTGACAGCGTATGGAATAATCACATGGCAAAAATAAGCTAGCAAAGCTGACTGTACTGAACATCTTGGCAGAGGGTAGGCTGCTGCAGTGGGAGGAAGGAAGGTGGCTTTTAGTGCAACTGTGACTAAAAAGGGGGAAACCCCACAACACATCTCCAATATGATAAGTTGGTACTGATTGATAGCAGAGAGCTGGGGGATGGTGCTCTGGTTCCCCTCATCACTCAAGGTGGCCTTGTGAAAATTGGTAATGATCTGGTGGTAGAAGTGCAGGGAAAGCAAGCAAGCAGAAAATAATGAAGAACGAGAGAAGGTTGTTACCACCACTTCCTTCCTCAAACTGCAGAATAGCTTGGGGCTCAGATTCAATAGGAAGTTACTGCAGCATAAAAAGCTCCCACCCATCAGCTGAGCTGTACTCACCATTCCTGTACATCCTCTTAGCCTGCAACAGTTGTAAAGTAAAATGTTTAAGCTTGATTTTTTTTTTCTTTGAGGCTTAAACTAGCTTGTGATACCTTGCCCTTGGCATGGGTTCAGTGGGTGTACATGGTACCTAGCAGTTACCCCAGCTCGGCTGCAGGGATGTGCTGTGGGTCAGGGAACTGCATGTTAGGATGGTGCATTTTCAGCCTTAAAATTAGCTTGGTTCTTATATAACATCAGCTCTCAGTGGTCAGATTGGTTTTACCGCGGAGACGTGCAGAAGTGAATACTCTAGGGTAAGTGTGATGCAAATGATTTCTCCTGACCCGATCCTGAAATCACTGGGGTGTGCCATATAAAAACATGCAAAAAATTAGTCTAATGAACGACAAGATAGATCTTTCAAGGGATGCCTTATGAGTTTAACACGAAACACGCGCTTTCCTTGAATTGGGGCAAGGGTGCTGAGCTCCTCGCGAAGCCACCCCCGCTGTGAGCACACTCTCAAGGCATGAGCAGCATCTGGGGAGCCAGGTTCTCGTGCATGAGCACAGCCCTGTGATTTACAGGGGGGGTGTTAATTCAGAGATCTGCCCTTCAAAGCAGGGGAATGATGAGGTAAGAAATCTTTCTGTATTTTGAATATATATACACACACACACACACACAAATATATATGAGATTATTCAAATGCAGTTTGAATATATTTTGCCTAATCCATACAGAGTTTTATCAATATTTCTTTGTTTATTCTCTTTCATGCCAGCTGCTTTCTTTATATATTTCCATTTTGTACATTTTTCAGAGTGATTGGATCATGTTGCACACACTTCTATTGAAATATTAAGTGTTTGCAATCCCCATTCATAGGCACCAGCTCTGTTATTATGATCCATCATTTCAAAATCCACATATTTGAAAAAAGAGAGCTTAGCTAGCCCTTGAGTAGCAGAGAGCATTAGACCCAAGGAATCTCATTTGTCTTGTCAATAATCTATGGATTAACACCACCAAATTGTTTGTTGCATCAGCATAACCTCCCTGTATATTTTTAAAGGAAATGAGCATGTGGAAGCCCCAGCGAGGTGAGGTCTGGTGAAGGCTGGGTTTGTACCAGTGTGAGCAAGGAAACAGAGAACTTCTCATTTGTGGCCAGCTCCTGGGGATCTCGTGATGGTTACAGTTTGGATATTGCTGATTCCTGTTAATGGTCAAGATGGGAGAAATGAACCCTGTGACGGCCAGGGCTTCTTGCACCTCGCCTGGGGGCCAGGGCAGCTTGCCAATGTTATCGGGGGGGGGAGCTGCCCCTCCTGTGCTTGGGGTTTTTATTGCCAGTCAGCCTGCACAACGACTCATCCTTGTCCATCACTCAAATATGATGGTTTTCGGTAAAAAGGCTCTTTCCCTCACTTTCTGCATCCCAGTGGGATGTGTGAAGGTGGAGAAGTGGTGGGTGGGCAGAGGGGTTACAAGACAGGTGCAGCACCTGCAGCACCTATGCAAGGGGAACCCCCAACCTGATTTATGAGCATCTAAGATAAGGACAAGCTCGGTGATGGCAGGGACCCCAATGCCGGCCAAGGTTTGATGATGGCCACAGCAGACTATGGAGGTGGTGTGCGAGCATCAGCTTTGAGCATCTGTGCCATTGGCGGGTTCACCGGAACCACAATGCTGCCATTGATAGCTTTTTAGATAGGCTCTAGTCACTCCTTGGTAAAGTTTCGTGCCCTGATTGGCTTTAGGATCACTGCTAAAGCATGAAAGCGCAGTGAACGCAGCCGGTGTCATGGCAGCGTCCTCCCGGCTGGGCCAGTGTGGGGCAGACCAACCGTCCTGCTGCTGAAATCTCACCCTGGCCCTCTGCAGCCTGCCCTTTGTGCTGTTTCATGGTAGACCCGTTGGATGGCACGAGGGCTGTGCGGGGCAGCTGCGGCACGGGTGCGGGGACTGCCGCCAGCCGGGCTCAGCCCGCCGTTCATCACCGGCGACGGTCTGTGCCGCGGCATCGTCACCTAGCAACGGCCTGGCCACGGCAGGCAGGACTTTATTTTTTTTTAACATAAAAATAAGGCAATAATTTAGAAATGTATTTTTATTTTAACAAATGAGAATATTTTGGTGGCAGGGTTGAAATTCAAAGCTGGAGACATTTTTGCTTTGCATCCCTGTGACTCCAAGCGCTGGAGCGGTGGCTGCCTCAACGAGGTGGAGCTATCCATTTCATGTGTACCAGGTTTTAAAGTTGAGTCTGACACTGTGCGATTGCCTTACCCTGTTTTTTCTTCTCCCCCCCCCCCCCCATAAGGGCTATAAAAAAATCATACAGTTAAATTACAGGGTGGGCTTTTTTAATGTAACTTCTAGTTCTGAGGCTGAACTTTCAGGTCTAATATTTTTTTTACTCAGAGGGAAGAAAAGCTAAAGAAGTATATAAGCTCAAATTATTCCCTTCTTACTCTTTTAAAACACCTTTAAGATTGCAGAATTCTTCTGAACTCTATATTGGCAATTCATGGTGTGGCAACTCATTGCAAAATAATGCTCGTTCGTTTTCACTGATTGAATTTACTCATTGTTAACGTGTATAAGTGTGTTATGTACTTTTCAAGTAATCTCCTGCTAAAGCATTTATAGGAAAGACTATTTAAATGTCATAGCGTTTTCTCTGTTGTTATGACAGTATTATTGAGTAAATAGTTTAATTTTAGTGCCCTAGTTAAAAAAAATCTATAATGACTGCCACATAAATCGTTTGCTTTTTTTATTTCTATATTTAGTTCCCTCCACAGAGACTGGAGTTGGAAATAGGCTCGTACCTAAGACATGAATTCTTTTAAATATTAAAGAGATCTCATCAATGATTTTATTAGTCTCAGTACTCAGTGAAGGCCGCAGTGACATCTGAAGTCTAATGATTTTTTTTTTATATATTTAAAGCCTTGTACTGCACCTTTAAATATTGAACAATATTGAAAAATATAGAAGTACTTTTTTGTATATTAGCTTTAGGCAGAACTGTTGTATGATTTCCACTCCTTTCATGACATTGTAATGATGTTACCACATACAACTTTATCTTGCATGAAAAGGTGAAGTCATGAGTGATTTCTCCAATTTAAAAGCACTCAACCCTCACAGTGCTAGAAATGAATATTTTGCATATATTCATGCAACAATGATTCAATTTAAGATTTCTATTTTCAAACATTGCTTGAAACCTTCGGTATGTTAGTAGTAAAATTGCCAAAATGTGTAATAAGATTTATTATAGATGAGTAGCATTTTATTTAGTATTTCATGTTAACACGCTTTTAGGGTTACCCTGGTTTAGCAGAAGAATTCATCTTTCTTTTCTAATCAGAGCTAACACTTTATTGTATTATTAAGATACACTTACTGTGGAATTGTATATCACTGTAGGAGCAGAGTTTTCTCCACCTGGCAAACCTACGCCTGGTTGATGCACGGTGTCTGCCTCCTGCATCCTAACCCCACCGCTCGATACTGTACGGCTCCCCGTCGCTTTAATTTTATTCCAGTTTTTAGTTTTCCTCCTAAAAGATCGTCTTGAGCTCTGCACTGACATGCACCCCAGGTCTCCCCTCCCTGCTCAGCCAGAGTGGACAGGAGCTTTGGTTGGGGCTGGCTCTGCTCTCGGACCACCATCAGCAGCTTTTGCTGCCAGCAGCAAACCCTGTCCTGGGACCTACCAGTCCAGCGACCAAAACACAAACCATTTTGGTGGCTGAGTTTGTTATGAAGCTTCTTTTTGTAGCTTCACCTTTGTCATTGGCCCATTGCACTGTTTGTTGTGGAGCTAATAGGTAGGAGCCGCGATTCCTCTGAACATCTGTGGCCAGGGCATGTATGTTGATGCATTTTGCAAGATGCCTCTCATGCCGAGGCCACCCTGTATTGATTTCATGGCTTTGCATATGGAGGTGTGTTGCAGCACTGAGGCTGTATGAACTCCATGTAAGTCAATGGGAGATAAAGCAGTAGAGCAGATGCTTAACCTAAAGCAATCCCCATTTTGTTTCCGCTCCCTCACTGCCTTTTTTGTGGTTTGGGGCAGGTTACATCCCTGCTGAAGCAGCATCATCGTGCATACACAAGCCTGATATTTTCATGACTTTGGTGATCAAGGAGTGGTAAGACCAGGCCTGAAAAATTCCTGGCATTTTGATCCTCTGACCGAGGTCCAAATCCTGGTGCCTTTTTTGCCCCCAGTAATCCCTTCACACTTAGCCCCAGTGCAGCCACTTGCAGAATGAAATGGCACATCCTGCAGGTAAGGGGCTCATCCTGTGGGGAAAAACACTATTAAAATGTAAGCGTGAGGGATCTGCGGTGATGAGCTGCCACGCCGAAGTGATAAATATGTTTACACCTTTTAAAAGTTGTAACTCAGCATGGATGAGCTCGTGTCCCTCCCTTTCACACTCATGTTTGATTCGCAAACAGAAAGAGATGATCTGCTATTAGGCAAGATTTCTCTTTGACTGGGGAGCTGGAGATGGTAGTGAGAGTGGCTTTCATAGATGAAAATAATTGTACACTTTTTGTATTATTATTTTTGGCAAAGAGCTAGCGTTTCAGCTTTCCAGCATATTACATCATTACATTGTATAATGCATCATAATGATAGAGTGAATGGAAACGAAGAAATGCCAGCTTCTGTTGCAAGTTTAAAGACAGACACACATTTTCAGCTGGGAAAGCTGCTGTTCAGCTAAGTGTTTTCCTAGATGAAACAAAGCTGCAATCCCACTTGGCATTCGCATTAATTGTGGACTTGCCAACAGGCCAGTTTCACTGGTGTATAAATTAGTGGAGAATTATTCAACTCATCTCAATAACTAAGAGAATATCCTCATAAAGCTTGCTGAGCTGTAAGACATTCCCCCTCCCCCCACTTTCCAGGGTATTTTGCACCCTATACTTAGAAAAATCACAGAATTTGCATGCTGTTCCAAAAAAAAAAAAAAAAAAAAAGAAAAAAAAGGCAAAAAAAGCCCATACAAAGGCAGGTATCAAATATACTAATATCCCAGCAGAGCAATGTGGTCACTATCTGCATAAAATAGCAAGTTTGTATTGATCAGAAACTGTCCAAATTAAGAGGGAATTTTCTGGTTTGTTGTTTGAGGTTTGAGTTTGGGTGTTGGTTTGGTTTTTTCCTTTTGAAGTTGAGCTAAAAATGTGAAGTGAAAGTGCCTGTGAAATGTGCCTCACTGCCAGGATCAGACACCCGACATTTCATGTCTCTCCGTCGAAACAAGAGCCCGGGAAGTGCAAACTTCCCCGAACTGTCCTGCCAACAGGCCTTTCTGACCTAAAGGGGGGATGACCTTTATGGTGACAGGATAATTTGATCTCTGTGCCATCTAATCCTTACTTTCTTTATGGAGGCTGCCAGCAAGGGTGCCAATTAGTGCCAATTGTGATGGTGGCTTTTGTGATGCAGACACCTGCCCACTAGGAATTGGACTGGTACCACCAACACACATATGCCACTAAACAGCTGTCAGATGGTAATGACTTTTTGGAGTAGAAGAAAAGGGCAGAATTTCATTCTGAGGCAATTTTCTGAGAAAATTTTACAATTTTTCACCTCTCTTTTCCTCCTCTTTTTTGGTATCTGAATTCCAGGCTTCTATCGATTAAGCAAAATGTGAATTTTTAAGTATATCTCATAGCACCAGCTTCACACCAAAACCCACGTGGCCTAGATGAGCAAACATAGAACGAGAAATTATATTAATGGTATTCTTATTATTTTAAATCATATTTTAAACTTGTTTTCTGAAGTTCATTCCTTATTTAGGTTACTTATCCCAGCAACAGACAAATGAAATGCTATGTTTTCTTCTACCACTCTTCTGAGACGTGGCCTCTGTCTTCCTGGCTAAATTAAAAGAATGAATTAAATGTAAACATCAAACAATTTTATCAATTCCTTTTTGCTTTTTTTTGATGACAGAGTGAAGTGCTTTGCACCACTTTTGCAGCTCACGCCATCACAGGCACAATAGTTCAGGATTTCTATTATGCTTTTATTAAACTCTCTTCTAATTTTTGGTCAAATCGACAGTCCCTTTGGTGCCTAAACAGGGGAAGATTACAAGCCTGCTTTATCCATAAGTAATTATATGTGCATGTGTATGCTTGTATAAGTAAGTAGACATTCATCTATATAGACACATGCACCCTTAACTGTAACTTTTTGGGTAATTCTGGTAATATGGTCATGCGTAGAGCTAGGAGCACTTGAGTGGACTTCTTAATGGCAGATAGCAATTTTTGCTGTGTGGTGTTGAGGTTGCATGAACCTTGTAGCTTGAGTAATGTGTCTGTCGGTGAGGTGCTGAGCACCGGTTGGTGTTAGGGACATGGGTAGAAAGTGTGGGTAGCATCTCACAGGAGATATTTGGCATTGTGTAAGAAGGGACCTTCAGAGCTGTAAGGGGATTCCTGTATCCTTTCCAAGCCTTGCAAATCGCTGCCAAAAGCTCCCGATGCCTGATAGTCCAGCCAAAGGCCAGACGCTGGCAATTAGCGTGATCTTTCAGTGCTCAGCCAACGCATATTGCTGGTTCAGCCTTTGCTCTGGCAGGTGTCACACCTTGATTAGCACAATTGCTTATTGGCATCAACCACTAAACATGGTTCCTGCTAGATGTAAAAGGAAACAATCCCAAATGAACGCAGCCAAGGTTGGTACACAGTGATAGAAAATGGTCTAATGCTTTAAGGAAAATGATGGCATTGTGATTGCTATTGACCTTTAGTAAACACAGTCACATTTAGAGAAGGACACCATCGCTATATATATATTTATATAATATGTATATAAAAAAGTTCGTATGAAGGTTTTCAAGTGAAATAAAAGTACAGCAAGTGCATCAGGGTCATTGCTTTTTATTAGCATTTGTTGCTGAGGTCTGGGCCATCATTCCTTGTCACTGTTTCCAAGGAATGTAAAGCTCTTTTACAGCTTGGACCATCTCTCTTATTGCCTTCCTATCTGTTTCTCTTCCACTTATTCATTCCTCAAACACTGACCATCTTAATGCAGCTGTAACTAGCTGTGGCCTCTGCCACAGAAAGGACAGTTTGCAGACTGACTTACAGCAGTTTCTGGGCTTGGTTGTGGACCGCTTTCCACATCTGCTGGGGGAGCTGTGACCCACGAGGAACACTTCTGTACTGTCACCAGAGCATACTCTGAAATTTCACAGATTTGAAAGGAATGGCAACCAGGGCAACTAGCACTCATGGGTTTGGGAGAGGTAACAGCTTTGGGAGAGGCTCAATCAGCTGTTTTATTTTGTTGAAAGCTTTTGACCATATTTTTTTCTCCACCATTTAGCTTGTTAAGGGCTTTCAAAATGTTTTCTTTACATCTTGGGGTTGCTCCAAGGCTTCTCAGTTAGAGAGGACAACAACAGGGCTCAGATTTTTGAAACTTCAGCCCCTGTTCTGGCACTTGAGCTAAGAGTCGTCTTTACAAAACCCACAAATCCCAGCGGTTCCTTTCATGATACTAATGGTCAGATTTTAGAAGGGCTCATCAGTTAATTTTCTTTAATGTACAAGGCACATTATTCTTCAGTATGAAAATGCTCTGCACTAGATTGTACTACCGTTTTTTCAGTGGGTGAGTAGTTATATGCCCGGGTGAGCAATGGGTACAAAGTCCAGCCCATTATTCTATATGCTGTCCTCAAATGCAGGTCAAGGAATTCATTGAACTCAGCAGATCTCATTACTGGGACTGAAGTGAGAACCCGTGCCACTACTAACAGGTATTCTTTGTTAGTGTTTTAAATGATGCAAACATATTTTAAACAGTCCTATGACATATCTCTTGCACATCCTAACATGTATACCTCCTAATGAACATGTAACATGGTTTTTAACTTATGCTGATCTTCAAAACATATGTAATATTAAAGGAAAATGTGGTAATTCTTTAAACACCCTATCATTGTGAATTCATATCATATTCATTGTAATAGCATTGATCAAAATGAATTCATTTGGTATTCATGTAGATGTCACATGTACTTCCATAGGTGTTTCATTGTAAATTAGCATTTCTCAGAGGACACTTAAAATAAAGTGTTACTGAAAGTTCTCATTACACATATTGCTGAGATTAGTACATTAAGGATCATGTACTTACATAGTCCTAATGCATTTCTGCCACTTAAAATGCTGCATTACCCATTTCTGATATCTAGCAAATATCTAAAGCAATTTTGAGAATTACTGACATCCTGAAGGAAGTGGTACTTTTGTGATTAAATTGGTTTTGTGTATTTCACTCTGATTTACGAAAAAACCCCGTGCCAGATATACTTAAATGATTTTTTGATTTAAATGATTTTAGCATCAAGTGAAAAAAAAAAAAAAAGAGCATGCCACTTCTAATTAGAAAAACAAAACCAAATGTTATAAATGCTTTTGGGTCTTCAAACTTGTCTCACAAAGCCAAATTAGCTGACTCTTTAGTATACTGCGGCACAAGCTTTCTGATGTATTTGCTTTCAGATTATTACTTCCTAAGAGAAAGACAAAAAGTTTTGCGGTCTCAGGCAGATGCATTTCTGATGTCTTGAATTGTCCATTACAGCTTGTTTGGTCTGAAGTTATTTTTGAAAAGATGAAGTTTAAAGAATACTACAGAGCATTTTATAAATAGCTGGCAAAAGGTGCATTACAGGAACTATAAAAGAGAGAGCATTGTTTGAGTCCTGAAACACTCTAAACCTGTCTGACAACGTTGTGGATGTCTTCTGAAAAGGATTGATGTAATTATAAGGGTTTTTTTGTACCACTAATAAAAAAACTCTGAAGCTTAACAGTGGGCCTGATCCTAGCAGAGACTTTGGAAAAATATGGGGAAATGGCAACATTTTGGTGTTTGTGTTGGAAGGAGAGAGTCAGATTTGGTCATGAGGTGTTACAAAACCTATCCCACTTAATACAGTCTCTTAGCAAATATTTGCTTGCTCTTCTGGTTTCATCCACGTGTGTTGTGGTGTGCAGCGCGGGCTTGCAGCAGGCACCAGTGGGCTGTGCAGTAGACACCACTCCCAGAGCTGAAAGCACAAAGAAAAGATGGTGTTAACAGCGAAAACACTAGTCTGGGCTGTGGGAGATTTGGGTCCAGTCCTGGCGTTGTACCAGCGTGTCCCCTGTGCAAAAAAGTGGAGTAGGAAGAGTGAGGTTCTTCCCTCCTGTCACTTGTCCTGGTGCAGGGGACTGCGTGTTTTGGGGATGAGCCTCCTGGAAAGGGAGGAGGATGAGAGGAGAGGAGACGGAGGGAGAGCACGCGGAGGAAGAGATCTCATGCTCCTTGAGATCGCTCTGGTATCTTGCGCAACCTTACAGCTGTCTTAACCTTCCTCATGTGTGACCCTCCCCATCCTTGCAGCTGATTTCCAGTTTTCTTGACTCTGATTTCTGTAGCGAGTTGAGCCGCATCTCCAGAAACAGTCTGTCAAATCTGGGATTGGACGCATCCACACCTGAGTATCAGCTGTACGACAGTGCTCAGCTTTGTCTCTTGCCTTGCTTATTTTTCCAGAGGTTTTCAGGTCTGAAAGTATTTGCCTCGTTTATAGTGTTTGCTAGATTAGTTTGAGAGTGTGCAGTATGGCAAACCGCAGGATAGAGTACGTATTCCAGAAATGCATTTCAGGTTAGAGCCATAATTAGCTACTCTAAGATAATAAATAGCTACTATAATCACATGAAAAATATGATAGTGCTATAAAGCATGTTTTTATAATCCTGCTCCTCCCCTTTTCTGCCTCTTCCTCCTCCTCTTCAGCGTAACAAGGACCCTAATAGGCTTCATGTATAAGTGCCTATTTTTATTAAAGACAAGTGTAATCTTTTGTAGTCCAAATGTCCCTATCATAAATGCTAACCGAGGAAAATATTAGGACTCATTTATTTATGAACCCGTTAATAATGAGGTGCAGTTATGAAAAAGGCTTTCTCAGCACAAAGCCTACTGAACAAACAATGCACACTGGGGAAAAAGAGCTAGTTAGCCTTCCCTGACTTAGATAAAGCTATGGAGAAATGACAAGTGCCAGTAATTAGCAAAGCCTCTTCAACAAGATAACCCTATACATCTTTGTCTATTTCAATCACCAAAGACTCCGATTCAGTGTAAAATTAAAACTGGGATGCCATCAATTTCTGTTAACCTCTTTATATTGTTCTGTGTTCATGCATATGTGATAGATAGTTTTTGTCATTTTATTAAATGGTGACATCTCAGTATGCATGTGACTAAAACTGTTTTCTCCTTAGCAAAGTATTTTTAATCATCCCTCCATTGCCTTTATTAACTCAGTTCTTCTGAGTCCTAATTGCTTTATTCTGCAGTATCGGCAGCCGTTCTAGAGGGTGCAAATATTTGCGCCCGCTCCATTTATGCGTAGTGTATCTGTGATTAAGAAGTTTGTGCGCTTTCTGGTATTCACGTGAGCAGGTACAGTAGCTCTGTGTACATTTGTTGACCACCTGCAGAATATCCTGCTGCATTTTTACTGGAACATGGCAAAATTTGTTGGTTACAGTGATCAGAGCTCACACACAGACCTCTGGTTTCCATGAGCGTGGCCTCCCCTCTCCACACTTGTCTGGATGGATGGTCCTCATTTGGTTTTGGTGGTGTAGCTGCTGTTTACCTGCTTTGTGTACGAGCCAAAGCCTGTTGAACTCACTGAAAGACTCCCATCACCTTTGTGGTCTTTTGTCCATGAATGTGGTCTGCATCCAAACTGCTTTTTTCCACCTTAAATGGCGAGCCCTGATTTTTTTCCCTGCAGGCTTCCAATATTTGTGAGCTCATACTCCCTAAATTTCACTGCGACTTTCAGATAAGTCAGAGAACACGTTCACCTGAAGCTTTGCAAGGGGAAAAAAAAGTTATAAATCAACCCTGTTTCCTTCACATCAGGGCAGGTTTGCTGAGAGTGCTTGCAGAGTTAGCACTGAGTGACCTGAGAAGTTGCATGTGGCGTTGCGTGTCATAACAAAAGTTCCTTCTGGCTCTGTTCTCTTGCTCCATAATGTCTTTTTACTTGTTTTAAGTACTCCAGGCCCTGACTTCTGAGGTTATTAATCTTCATCTGTGCTCTTTTTAAACTTTACTACTAACACTTTTTGCCTCAGATATGCTTTTATTCATTCTTTTCAGCAGCAATAACCTCTCATATTGGCCAAATTAGGAAATAATTGCAAATAATAGAGAATCCTTTTCCAGCACTACAATAAAGGATTATATATGTGCTGTGTGTGAGGGATGGCACAGAGTGTAAATACCAAAATATGGGCAAATAGGCAGAGAAGTGAAGTATGCTGTTTGGCTCTCGCTCTGCATTTCTTTCTGGCTTGGAGGTCTTTGTGTTTAGAGGCACGTTTGTCAGCCCATTGCAGAGGTGCGTCACGTGTGGTGGTTTGTGGAGGAGGAGGGGAAAAGCAAGAGCCGATGTTGCAGGTCAGCTTGTGCCAGTCCCTGCAGGACTGCAGGTCATTTAGGAAGACCTGTGCAGGGTCTTTTAGTCTTCTATGGTAGAAACAGAGTTGTATGAATCAAATTAAAAGTCGCTTGCATTTTTTAAACAGAAACGTCTGATCTATCTTGCTTTTATTTATGTGGCCACGCTAGCCATGGCTTGTTTCTGTTCAGTGAGTAGGGAGAAACTTTGCCAATTCCAGGAGTTCCACCCCACTTTTCCTGTGCATTGTTTCAGTTCTGGACCTTTATCCATTGCTTTGAAACTCCCTGTTGTCCAGTCAAGGAGCTGAAACCAAGAGTTTCTGTGTGACTTGTATCACAAGTCACACATCACAAGTGGCTGATAATCCAACCCCGCTATTTGCAAGCAGCAAAACTGTCTAATTTGGCATGATGTTAATAATTACTTTTCAATAATGAGTATATCTGTAGGACTTCAGGATATGCTTGTGCAATAGAAAAAACCCCTACTCTCAGTTGTCTAGCGGTTCTCATACATAGGCATTTTCAGGATCAAAGCTCCTATGAATGTTATTCACAACAAATAATTCTATCAGCTCTTGGGAAGAAAATATGGAGAACATTCATGTAATGCTGCCATCTCGGTTGCGGAGCAAGGAAATATGTTGACTGTAGGAGAGAGCAATGCTTTCAGCGCTCTCATCACATTAACACTTACCTTCCTTCCTTGCAGTCAAGCTCTCTAAGCTGCTGCTTTCCATTGTTTTTTATTATTCATTTGTATCAGAAAATAATATTTTTCCTCTCTAATTCAGGAAAAATTGTCATTGCCCACCTCCTGCTGAGGGAAAAAAGTGCCAGAGCCCATCTCCTATGAGCTCCTTCTCCCTTCAAATGCAGGCTGCAATGGCTCCTTTGGAAATGTAACAGGCTATTACAGAAATATGTATTTACACAGTATTTTAAGATGCACATTATCCACCTGATAGACCATAACAGCTCACCATTACACCCTATTGAATAAAACCTCTTTGCACCATTTTTTTCAAAGCAGATACTTTTAACGTGATAAATTGTGAATCTATTGCGTAAAAGTGCAAGTTCGTTGTGTAGGACTGTAGGCGGACACCATTTATCTTTAACCTGCTGCAACGGGAACTTCTTGCTCTGACCCTGCCCTGTAGACTGAATTATTCTGACCAGAGAGATGCAAATAAAAAAAATGAGAAAAAAGCTTCATGAGCGTGAAAGGAAAAGTTGCAATGTTTGTTTAACAAACTGCATTAGGTTATAAAAGACATCATGCCGCTGGTGAGCACAGACGAGTGAGTAACACGGCTCAGGTGGAAATCCCCAGCCATACCATTTGTGTGCTGCTCTGCCACATCCTGCTGTACATGTCTATGAACCTTAAGCTACTGGCAGTCTAAGCAAAGTGCTCTCCGTCTGCCACCGCCTTCCAGGACTCGTGTTGACCTCCTGAATCCCCGCGGACCTAGGAGCATCCCAGTTATTTAAGGAGTTCTCCTATACTAGTTTTGCCTCCAAGTGTCAGGTCCTTACCTCTCTCCTCCAGAGTAATTTTCCTTCTTCCTTAGCTGGCCCTAGTATTAGAAGGGACCCTTCTACTCTGAAAATATCTCTGCTTGCCTTTCCTGCCCAATCTTCCTGTGCTTGTTTGACTCACTCCAGCTAATCCATACTTGAATAGTTTCTCTCTTCCAGGAATTCACATTAGAAACTGCACTGCCCTAGGTGCCATCTCTCTCTTTGTCCGAGGATGCTAATTTTAAATAGATAATAATAAAAATTTAACAAGCCTCCTTTATTAGCCTGGAGCTAGGCATAAGGACTCTTTCTGTCATCTCCTGTGAGTTTTAACTTAACAAGAAACAAAAGACAACAGAGAAGGCCACAAGACCCCAACTTCAAAATGAAGCTTGCAGCCGAAGACACAGTGTCCCTAGTATCAAACAGACTGAATAAGCTGCAAATAGACAAGATTCCCAACTTGTTATAAGATGAAATAGAGCCTAGCCCCTGTTGTGAAACAATTTTACATTGCAGATGTTCATGAATGCATGGAAAATGTGGTGACTTCAAGTCTCTTTTCGTTCCCTATCTTCAGGATGTCAAAACTGATTTTTCTGAAGAAACTCTATAATAGTTACAGTTGACTCCTGAGAAGAGACTTGCATGTCTGGAACAAAAAAAGACTTCCAGCCAGCTAAACAGCGTTGTTTTCTTCCCTTCCCACCATTTAAATTAAGCATACAGAAACAGGCCTGGGTTTTACATATCATGCCAATTCTGATCCGAAACAGTTTATTAATATAAATCACCTCCAAAAAAGGGAAAGATTTTAAAGGGAAGTGAATAGCTGCCAAGAAGACTTACACACAGAGCCAGTGTCTAACACTAAACCTAGTGGAAATTATGTATTTCCACTCTTCATGAAGCAAAGCAGCGGGGAGCCAGCGCTTTGAACCATGCATGGGACACTTGCTGTGAGTCCCCAGTAGAAAGCATATGGTTTGAGAGGAAACAGAAACTCCATCCAAAAAAGTGCTGGTCTATAACCAGCAGATCTGTAAATAGTCTGAACCCATCCCTCACTTCCCCTGCAAGAGGGGACCAAAGGGCCCCTGTCTAGTCTTTGCCATGCCTGTTCCCCACTGGGGTGTCAGAACGAGCTCAGACCCCCCTGAGATGACTCCTCTGCGCCTCTCAAAACAGAAGGAAATGGTTTGGAGGGGCAAACGTCACCCCCTGGATGCAGGGATGCCTGTTGGCCATGCCTTCGTGTGGCATACTGCTGTTGGTAGGGTTCCTGCAGTGTGAGTACCTATCCACCCTGCTCTACTCCAGCCCACCTTTCTCTGGGCACTTCTAGAAGGACTTTTGTGGTGTCCAACCCACAGGTTGGAGCTCACCTTACCCTGTGGTTTCATCTCGAGCATCTCCTCCTTTACTCCTTGCTCTTGACTCATTTGTGAAGAAGGACCGAGCAGTCAGAAGTTGTGGTTTTCTGGATTTTCTAGGTGTGTTTGGGAAAACCGTTCTCACTTTTTAAATAGTGTATTTGGTTTAATTTTCATTATTTTTAGATGTTAAATTTTAGATCAGTACAGTATGTCTTAAACTACTGTATTAGAATGCTGCTTGACTCACTTCCAAATTGAAGACCTTTTAAAAAAATTGAAGCAGTCCAATAATTTTAAATCACTCTGCACTGTGCATTGCAATTTAAAATTATTGGAGTGCTTCAAATTTTTATAAGCCCTTGAATTTGGAAGTGATCAAGGTTCTGGGCATACTCAGTGTAAAGCAATTTAAAATTATAAGAGCTGTCAAATTTTTATATAAGCACTTCAGTTAGAAAAGGGATTTGGGTTCTGGGCATGTGCAAAGGGGAGCAATTTAAATTATTAAAGTGCTTCAATTTTTTTTCTAAGCACCTGATTTTGGAAGGGTTTTGGTTTGTGCAGCCTAAAATGACAACTTCCTTTGAGAGTTTCTTCTTAAAAAGAATTTCAATCCTGCAAACTAAAGTATTCCTTAAAATGTGAATTCACTGATACTTTAAAAACTGATTTGCACAGAGCTTGGTGCCCAGGACATCTATATTTTTTTCACTCATTTGTATCATTTCACTCTTTAAGGGGCAAATTGATGGTATAGAAATAGCTGTCTCTCTGGATTTTAAATTTTTTCCAACTGTTGCAGTCATGGTGCAAAAAAAGAGTGGAGAAATGAAAAATTCAATGAGAAGAAATGAATGTTTTTTCCATGGACTATCCTGCCTGGCCAACAGAACTTACAAGGGATGCAAAATTGACACAATTTGTTATTAAATCTCATTATAATGTCTCTCAACACTTGAAATGAAAGCCATGTGATAGCGGACTGAATCTGAAGGAAGGAAGTTGGAAAACAGCTTTATTTGCACACTCGTGCTCCATACTGAAGTGATTCCTGCCAGAAGCCATGTCAGGTTTGCCATCTTTGCCCTGAGTTCTGCCCCTTCCCTTTGCTTTCCAGTGCTGGGCAGGAGAGCAGGAAGAGCAGCATGGGGAGGGGGGAGGACGACTCCTCTCCCTTCGCGCAGCCCTGGGTGCACATAGTGGGTGAGAGCTAAGGCTCGGTAGGTACACGCAATTTTGTATTCTGCAGGGAGGATACAATTCACACATCAAATCCCACTCTCTATTGCAGCGGGACAAATGCAGAGTGAATCTCACATAGCTGAGCTGGAGATCGCTGTGTCCGGAAGCAGAATTTGGCCCATAGGCAAGGTGTGACTAAGGGATGCCCTTATTGAGCTACCAGAGGAAAGAGATAGGGGAGGTGAGCATGCCAGCCTCTCAGCTCATGCTTCCCTCTTCTTTGTCATCTTAAAAACATGGATTCACTCTATAGGGTGGCTATCAGGGTAATTAGTTAATGTTTCGAGGGCACCGTGTACCTTAAGCCTTGCATATCAGGAGTACATGTGGAGTGGAATAGTGCATTTCATCAAACACCAATTTAGTATTTTCTTCCCCTTGAATGCTCCTTTCACTTGTTACTATGGAGGTGATAGGTGACCATTTGTAGTTGTTTTTTCCTTGGAAAATGAAGTTTTTGAATAAAAGCCAATGATCGAATTAAATAGGGGCAAAGATATGGCAGAGGTGAAATTCAAAAGACAATATGTAATAATTGGTTTTAAAGAAGGAGCCAGATTAATCATATAGTCAGGAACAAAGGGAAAAATTCCTGAAAGCCTGTTGCGTTTTCCCTTAGAGTTTTTTTCAGAAAGGTAAAAGTACAAAAAAGGTTTTTTACTTTCCCTGCTATTAACTACATCATCCTCTTGGGATGTGAAAACCAGAGGCAGTTCTGTGCCAGAAGGACAAGGAATGGGAGACCTAACATATTTTTGCTCGGTATAAATTGGTTGGGACTATGCTTTCATTGAATCCTTCTGGAAGTTTGTGGCAGGCACTGGATAAGCTCTGCTCAGCCGCACTGCTTGGTGCGCAGAGGAGACAGGTGCAGCAGAGACGGGGTGTGCCGGGGGCTTGGTGCGAGTGTGGTTGCATTAGCAGCGAGAAAAGGTTTTCTGGGGAGAGTTTGGTAGATGTGAGCTCTCTGTCTATCCCTTCTCTTTCTGTCCAGTGTGTGGGCGTGGGCATGAATTTGCTTAAAAAGATGCACTGGCAGAAGAGCAATAGGGGCAGGTCCGGGCTGTCCTAGAGGTGGCTGCTGGCAGGTCCATGCAGGGATGAGTGCGTGTGTCAGATGCGCTCGCATGGCTGCAGGTGAGTGCAAAGGCAGAGAGGTATCAAGCTGGATGTTAAACACAGAGAAAGACCCTGGACCTGTCTATCTGAATCCTGATTCTGGCACAAAATAAAGAGCGAATCGGCTCTGAGCCACCGCCTCACACAGGCACGCGTATGAGCACCAGGGCTGCCTTAAAGTTCCCATCTCACTGATTCACTTCAGATGCTGTGTGCTCAAACCCCGCTTTTGGGCTGTATTCATGCTAATGTTGACAGTTTTTTCCTCCTTTGTTACATTGTACAAACCAAATAGAAAGTGAGGTGAGCTTGTCTGAGCAGATGAAAGATGGCAAGAAATTGGCGCTTGGGGACCAGTGTCTTGGTGACATTGACTCTGCAGTCCTTTTTTTCTCTCTCTCCCTGGCTTCCCCTCTCCCTCTCATTCTCTCTGAAATGGTCTGTGCCTCCAGTAATTTACATAATACTCTTCTGACACCTTTACTTTAGTCATCAATCACGGTACCTTCTCTCAGTCTATCTTTTGTCTGAGCATGTCTCTTCTTTATCAGGCCATGCACAAAAGATTAATTTCACAGTTTTTCTCCCTTCTTTCTTTCCTTGCAAGATACAAAGCTCATGAAATGACAGAAGCAAGATAATGAAAACAACAATGCAAGCAATTTTTTTTTTTGTTCTTGCTGGTTGGATCTCAAGATACTTTTTTTAACCTCATTGTGTGCCATCTGTCTTAGAAAAGGTCTGCTCTGTATTTTTTAATGCAATTCTGATGGTGTTCTGAAGACTACCTGGGAAAAAAAAAATAATACATATTTTAATCAGACCATAGGCACTGATTTAAAAAAAAAAAAAAATTTTGCTGAACAATTAAAGCAAGGGGTCCATTTCTAATGGTGGCATGGGCTACTGCACAGTGCCCATGCCCCAATTAATATTAATGATCTCTTGTGCATAGCAAATTTATGTATTTGATTGACTCACACAACTACACTTCAAGCTGTCATGTAAAGTGAAATATATGGGCACCGTGGCCTAATCTGCATATGCATATGTTCTTAATATTAATTAGTCTAATGGATCTAAGGACCTGGGGATAATTTGAGTAGTGGGAGAAGCAAACAAACAAACAAAACAAAACTTGCTGAAAAGTGCCCTGGTATGGGTTGGTCCTACAATCAAATAACTCTCCCAAAATGCAAAATAATTGACATGGATTTCTCCTCCTTCCCCATGACTCTCCCAGGACTGGCTGAGTTAAAATCTTATCCCATATAATGCATTGTTTGGCTCTGACCCTGACACTTTTTAATTTGAAGTATTTAACATACCAAATAGATTACAGGATTATATACAGATGAGTTTGAGTGCAGGCTTATGGGTGTAGGTCAGGGCTATGAAATTTGCAGCCCTGCGAGCGGGCTATTTCCCTATACACCTGTGTAATTCCCATTAATACGAATGGGAACCGTGCGAGTTTATTGGGTGGAACTTGGTCTCCCCAGCTTAGTTTCGGGCTTGCATTGCCTGGGAACAATAGCGCAGATTTCCAGAGGAAACAGCCACTTTTGACCATTGGGCGTTGGTCTTCCAAAGCTAGTGAAAATTCACTGGTTTTGGTACTCGAGTGAGTGAGAGGTGCCAGAGCACAAAAGCAAGGAAGTGTCAGGGTAATCTTTTCTGTCTGACTTTTGTCATGCATGGGATTGGCTTGTGGGAGGGCTGATGTCCTAATCCTGTATGTGCCCCTATGTCTATACAACTCCTCTCTATGCTAACCAACTTTAAATTTTCCCCAGGCCTGGACCAAGCGAGTGGACAGGGCAGGCTTCTCATCAGTGTACGGGATCACTGACTTCATGTGCCCGCATTCATTATTAGTGCTGGTTGTTTAATATGCACGGCGATGAGCCCATAACAAATCACCTCTTGTAAACTGTGCCCAGTTCTCTCTTACACGTTCAGCGAGAGGAATTAGTGGAGTTTACCCTCTTGGATGTTGAAGCCATCCTACAAACCGGCACGTGGCCTCTGCCTGACAAACTCCCCCTCCTGAAATAAGTGAGTCATTTCACTGATTCTGCAGATTTGGTACATTCACTGCACAATTGGTGGTGCCTGCTGCACCACGGTGCAAGCTGCCTCCGACACACTTGTACTGAGCATGATGCTGTTGACTTCACGACAGACAGACAGGTGCCTTTTTGTGGGTACAGCAAGACCTGCCCAGATGCACCAGGGTCACAACACTTTGTGCAAGCTGAGGAATATGTTTGGATGGTGAAGAGGAGGTTGGCAGTGGTGTCTATGTGCTAAGTCCTGCCAGGACCGCAAAGTGCTGGAGGGAGTTAGCGAGGGAAGGGGGGGGGGGGGGGATGGGGATGCTCTGGTGCCCCTGCAAATAGACAAAAGGCAGGAGGAGCTGACTATCACCCTATGCAGTTGTGTAAGTGTAGTGTGATGATCCCAATGGAAAAGGAGAGTAGGCTCAGCCCCCTGGCACTGCCCAGCCTGCTGGGAGCCCTCCGGGAGAGACGGTGGCTTAGGACATCCCTGTGCAGTGTTCTGCATGAAGGGACGTGGGAAGGGTGTGTGGGATGTGTCTGCCTGTGACTCTCTTACAGGCCGGGCGGGTGGCTACGAGGCTGTTTCTGTGCTGATGGGGAGGTGGCAGAGGAGTGACCGCACATACAGCATCACTGCGACCAGGGGAGTTTCTGCGTGGGCAGTTTCGGTGAAGCTTGGGCAGCCAGCCGAGGAGCTGGGGCTGCAGCTACAGCACAGCCCGTTCATGGGTAATCTACAAGGAGCCAAGCTCCACTTACAGCAGGGAGGGATGAAAATCCCAAAGGCCGGAGCATAACAGAGGCTCCCCCAAGACAAGGGTGTTTTGGAGCTGGGAAACCAGTTAACGCTGTTCCCAACCTCGGGGGGACGCGGGGGCCTCAGCCAGGGATCCGGTGCCTGATTCGCCTGCGTTGTTTCGTGTAACAAAGAAAACACCCCACGTGGCTTCAGCCCATTTCCAGCCTGCAAAGCTGTAATGAATCTTCAAGTTGCTGATTGACTTTATGAGGTGCTAAGCACCCATGGCTGCCTGATACCAGGGAGGAGAGTGTCGGC
Organism: Harpia harpyja; assembly: GCF_026419915.1. Lineage (NCBI taxonomy): Eukaryota > Metazoa > Chordata > Aves > Accipitriformes > Accipitridae > Harpia > Harpia harpyja. The sequence goes on along the minus strand of NC_068943.1, from coordinate 51,646,118 downwards.
TCCTGGCCGGATCAGGTCTACAGTGAGTTGTTCTATAGAAAAAAAAATTACTTTCCTGTACGAAGGCATCACTTATATACTGAATATATATAACAAAACCTGGAAAGCCTCTAGTCACTCATTTTAGCTGCTAAAATGCCTTTAGGCCAACATTCCTGCTGTGAAAGGGGTTATGGACATGTCATATGGGGGTCATCAGTGAAAAATATACCCAACTTTTGTTATTCTTAACTCTAAATCAAAAACCTCTTTTCACAATCCACTAAGGGACGATTTACTAGAGAGTAGAATGTGGTATCAATTATTTCTGTGGGCATCCTTTTTGTTATAAGAAGCAAAGAGGATTGCTTGAGAGTCAATAGAATGACTCCATCTCAGATTACTAAATAATGAAATGCTAAACTTGGCCTACAGTAAGGACTATTGCTGTCTCAAAGGGACCAGAGGCTTCAATTAAATCAGAGGACAGTGTTCAATGAATGAGAAAAGGATGCTTAAGGTACGATGACATATTACCGGATTTTACATTTAATTGCAGTGCTTTATTCTTTTAATAAAAGCACAAGAGCAGTGGATCTCCGTTATGGTCATCTGGTGGCATTGTTCACTGTGGACAGTTTATTGTAATTTATTGGCTATGTTTAATCCCACTATTTTTCATATAAATTAATTCTGTCTGCATTATTTTATGAATTTTCTTTGCTTTAAAAAAAATAGCACCTAGTAGTTATTTACACACAAAAGAGCTTTTCCACTGAAATACTCAATGGTGCAAGAAAGAAACAACCCAGCCCAGTATGAAACTGGAATGAAAGCAAGTGTTTCTGCTCAGAGGTGTGTAATTCTGCGTCACCCAAGCAGGTATTGCCACTTGCAGAGCAACACAGCTGTGCGGGGACAGCGTCTCGCATGCACTGTGCAACCTCGGGGGTTTTGAAGGGGTGCAAGCTCCCAAGAGCTTGGCACAAGAAGTTAAGCAAAAGACAGGGAGCCATGGTCCTGACCTGCTCCCCCCAGAACATCCTCATTCGTTTTGTGGGGCTCTGTGCTGCTGAGCTTTCCCATGCTTGGGCCGTGCCGGAGCTCACCTTGGACACAGGGGCCCCTGCATGGAGTGGCTTTCTGGATTTCTGGTCCAGGAGAAATGGGTTTAAAAATCCCCTGCCCCCAGAGATGGGTTTCAGCCTTTCTGCTCAGTGCCCTGGGATAACGTACAACACATGGCAGTAGTTTAGCTGGAAAACCACAGGAGCATGTGTATGTGATTATACATATGTGTGTGCACACATGCATGCATGTATAGATATATTTATTGTTTTATGTTTGCATATATAGTTATACATTTTTATTAAAAAATGTAAATTTATAAGTGTTTTTAAATCGTTGTCAGGCAAATACCTCCTTTTAGGTATTTTTGCTGTGATGCATCATTGCTGTGAGTTGTCTCATCTGATCATGCCAATCGTATTGCATTATATAAATGATGAAATCATCAGTGATGTAACTAACGTAACCTGAGGCATCACGGCAATGCTGCGGTTACTGTCAGTTTAGGAAGGGAGAAGCTGAAAGACTGAAAAACTCTGATTCTCATCTATATTTTCAAGGGCTGTCTTGTTTGTTTGTTTGTTTGTTCTTATTATTTTTTTCTTTTCATTAAAAGGTCCCTGTGCAGGAGAGGGACTCTTAAATATATCTGAAATAACAGTGTGCATCAAGCACTGGCAGGGGAGACAGCCTCTCTCCAGCCCTAGACAGTGTGTGTCTGGTCTTTGGGCAAGATCCTCCCTGAAACAGGGTCACAGCGAGCGGTTCACTTTCCTGTTTAAACAGGTTGGGTGTCTTTCTTTCGTTTCTGCCTTGTTTCACCTCCTCTCGTGTCGGAGCCTGTCTCTGGAAACTTGGCAGTTCAGCGAGGATGGTGGGATGAGACAACTCTCAGAAGTAATGACACAAACTGAATGGCAAGCAGGCCTGCTGAAACTGCTGCATGAGGTTTCCAGCCTGGGTGGTTTCTGGGCCCAGGGAAAGTTGTGAGCTGCATTGCCTACTGGGGAGAAATTTCTCGATGGTTTTATCTGGAGGGGTTTTCTGGTGGGTTTCTTTTCAAGGAGCGTGCAAGGCTTTTAACAGCCCACAGTATCTAATTTTTATAACATCATTTAGCCATGTGATGGTGTCAGAGTAATGAATTCAGGAAGTGTGCGGCGAGGATTGTCTGTGCAAGAGGGTACAGGCAGTACTTAACTCCCTATTGATTGCAATGAGTAACTGACAAACAAGTGAGTGCCTCCTGACGAACCCAAAAAGGTGCTGCAAGTCCCAGACGTGTGATTGTTCAGGTGTGGCATTGCGACTATAATCTGCAATCACAGCCTTTCAGAGCCTGGAAATGGTTTTTGCTCTTACTGGGGCAGTCCCATTCAAGGGTGACAGTGTCAGAGAGCTCCTTCCGGGGTGTCTATATGTCTAGGGCCGGGCTGTGTCTGGGTGTAGGACCAAGCAGTACGCTCAAGTGCCGCTTGTGCACGTGGCTGATGCCACGCGCCGCGTGCTGGCCTCCTTGGCATGAAGTCCTGTGCTGCGTGGGGGAGAATTATAGCTGTGAACTGGGCAGTCAGTTCACCAGATGCACTGTTTTTGTCATAGCTGCTTCTTCCAGGGGCTAATGCAATGTGATTCTGCTGTATGCATATTTGTAAATTACCATATGATGAATACAGGGCTGTACTATGGCAAACCCTTCCTCTTGACAAAGTGCTGTGCCTATTCCCAGTTCTCCCTGGCCTCTGTTTTTGTTAATTTTACACTGAAGGATCAACATGCCCAGGATGCACGCGTGCATCCATCTCTCTCCCTCTCAAAGGAAATTAGTGCTTTCCTGTCACCGCAGGTGATATGAGAAGGGGAGGAAGTACACAAACTGATTTATCTGGAGCTGTCAGCTGTTTTGAGAATGTTGACTACTAAGGGTGTCAGCTCCTCCTCAGTAGTTGGCTGACTCTGAAGAAGACCCCATTCCTCATTAAAAGAGCACTGAGCTGCACTTGAAAGTGACTTTCCCACTTGTTTTCCTCTCACAAACATCACAATAACAGATTCGCTGTTTAAAGTGGCATGATCTTCATGCCAGGCCCAGGCAGCTTTGTAAAATACACCTCTGCAGCACTTGGTAGTATCGGTACCATCCATGCAAAATTCATTTGAGGTATAAACTAGAGACTATCATCACAGATGACAGTTATAGCAAATCAGCACACTGTGTACAGTTTCATCCTTTATTCACATTATGTATCATAATAAATGTCGTCCTAGCAACACAGTTTGTTGAGAGTCAAACACAATATCCCACAATGCCTTGCCATGGATGGATGTGAGAAATCGCGGCTGTAAGGGCCTGGTACAGCCTGAAAAGGAATCAACGCTTCCTACCATCATTTTAGAGGACTCCTTCCTCCTCCCACTGCAGCCTTGGGAGAGATGTGGGAAGGGAGCCTGCATGAACTGGGGGTCCCTGCTGCATTGCCGATCTGCGCGGGAGCAAAGTGGAGTGTTAGCAGCACTGGGAACTGAATCAAAATGTGTGAAGACTCAGAATTGGAAGGCTTGAGGAAGAAGAGAAGGGACTATCACATGGGTAAATTGAGTAATATTGGGGAAGAAATATTACTCAGGTACAAGACTGTATCTTCCTTCTTTTTAATAACTGCTTAGTGAAAAAGCACTACCAAAGTATTAAAAGTGGAAAGAAAAAGAAATCTTAATTTAAAAATATAGGTCTTTGGTATAGAATTCCACTCAGACCTGAGAGAGATGTTTCCTGAGCAGAGTCAGGTGTGATTCATATAACATTTTGCCAGCCCCTGGGGAATGTCATCTCCTTCTGATGTCTCTATTTGCAGGAAAGGCTTCATTGCAGGTACAGCACCAGGCTCCCACACCAAAGGGCTGAGTTCACTTTCAGACCCTGACACGTGCTTGCTCTGTGAGATACGGCAGCCCATTTTCTCTAATCCCTGCCCTGAGTCCTGCTAAAGCATGTGCTTTCCTTATCCCTGGTCGTGATAGTCCTGGCTCACGTGCTCCATGTTAAGGAGGAGCTGCTGCCTCCCCAGGGTGCTGGTCAGCCCACGGTGGGACTGCCAGTTCCTTAATATCGAACCCCTCAGGTGGGGCCAGCAGGATACTGCAAATTATGTGTTTCTACTGCTGGAAAAACTATGAGAAGAGAGGCTCCAGCTGCTGTCTGAGGTGCATCCTCTGATAGGAGCGATCAGAGATCATGCTCATGAATTGTCTCGCGTGGAGCAAAGCTTTTGCAGGATGAAGCGCTTTTTTCAAAAGACCCTGATTACTTTTTTTTTTCCTCCTACTATTTTGAACAAAATTGTCCCTTGATGTCTCTCTGAGATGGAAATATCTTAATCAATAGGCTTCTAGAAATGAGGAAACCTATTGGAAAATCATCCTAAGTGTTGCTAAGATGCACCCTGTTTCTGAATGAGCATGGAGCCACTTTCACAGAGAACCTGGTCCAGTGTGTAGTTCTGCAGTTCAAAAGTAACAGAACCAGTGAGAATGCCAGAGGAGATGAAAGTCAGCCCTTCCCTGCACAAATCTCTCAGGAGAGGAGGTAACACAGATACCATATGAGTTCAGCCTTTACACGAAGCAAAGCGTAGTACCAAGCAAAGCCTGAAACGTTGAAGTCTGGACCTCAGTCCAGAACAGAGCCCTTCCAACCCATGGGGAGGCTTATGTCTTGCCTGGGGATGCCATAAAACAGGACCATCCATCATTCACAAAGTTTATATCTGGGTCCACAAGCACGATACGTAGAAGTCGGTATCCAGAGATGGGTTTTGGGCTCAGCTCTGCATAATTCATTGTTGTGGAGCAGTCCTGTAAAACAAAACAATTTATCTCATTTTTTAAAGTGTGTGCAGGTTTTGGTGTTACCGATGAAAGGACAGTTGGGGTCCTGTGGGTGGGAACTCAGAGAAACACTAAAAAAAAAGAGCCGTTATGGTTATTAATCAGAATTTTGTATACTTTTCAATTCACTTCTCCAGGACTGATTCCACTGCGCAATAATTAAAAAGAAACCAGTGCTGACTGCGGTGCCCCCCCGCCCGTGGAGCGGTGCCTGGCTGATCCCATTGTCTGCACCCTGAATGCTGAGCCTACAGTTAATAATTAGTTAGCAGCGCTTAAATGAAATTGCACAACCGATACTCTGGTACCCTGGCAGAGGCGGCGGCTGAGCCAGCCAGGACTTTGTCATCTTGGCAGGGAGAAGGAGTGCTTGCTGCCATCCTGCAGCCAATGTGCCGTGCAGGGGAACTGGCGTGGCTGGGGCAGTGTGGCTGGCAGCAGGCTGAGCCCAGTGAAGAGGTGCGGGCAGGAGGGGAAGGGAATGTTTTTGCCATCTTCTAGGGAAAAAAAAGGAAAAGGGAGTCTTTTTTGGTAGGGAGGTTTCCCGGAGACGTCTCTCAGGTTCATATTTATTGTTTATTGCCCGTAAAACTGTGTTTCTATGCTTCACAAAGCCATCATTTCGATGTAGTCTGCCTAGCCTGAAATGATAAATGAAAGCAATGAAGGGAGAGGAAGGGTGTTCTGGTGATTAAAACTCTGGATTTGACTTGAGAAAGTAGGTTTGAGCTCCATCTCTGCCACCAACTTTGGGGTGACTTTTGACCAATCGTTTAATCTCTCTAGTCTTGTGTGAGCTAGGGAGAATAGCGATTTCTGCTTTTTTTTGTGTGTGTGTGGTTTTTTTTTTGCCTTGTCAGGTTAGGCTGTCCAAGTCTTCCCATTGGGGATCCTTTTTACTACGTAGAGTGTGACGAAAATGGGATGCCATTGTAATTTAAACTCCTGTTGCCAGTATTTTAACAACATGTCCATGGATATACAGAGGGAAAATAGTATAGTAATTAGAAAGGATGTGAATGATGAGAGTGTGAATGGTAGCAAATGGTGAACCTCAGAGAAATCCTTTTTCTGACCGGAGCAGCTTTATTTCCCTCAGTGGTGATTGAAATTAATACGGGCTGTTATTTTATGGAGGTACTCGTAAACTGGAGGAAGCGTGATGGCCTCTAGATGTAAAAGGTCAGAACAGATGATCTAATAGCCCTCTTTAGCCTTAAAACTATGAAGGAAAATGAAGGCTTTTAAAAATTATTCTTTTACCACAGTTAGACAGGAAATGGAACGATGGGATGGCAAAGCTAAACCCCAAATGCGGACACTAGCTATCCCTGTCCCTTTGCTCATTCCTGTGCTAGTAGGTTTCTACCTGAGCCCCATGTCCCAGAGGGTCTCTGAGCCACCTCTCTAAAGGGTGCCTGAAAGGCAACCGAAAAAAGCCTGTTGTCAGGAGGCTTTAATTCACTATTACAGGTGATCACCTCTCCGTTAGAAGTGTAAGGGTCCATAAATCAAGAAATGGTTGAAAACTTCTGCTCTAGTCTTTGCCAGCAGTTAAAAACAGCTCACTTCAGCCACATCTATGTGCCCATCTTGATCTTCCACACCTGTTCCTACTGCCGAACAGGGCACTTCTTGCCACCATTGTCAAACCAGCCTGCAGCCCTCTCTTAATTTTCTCTTTTTCTTCTTGCCCTACAATTAAATATCCCTAAAGTGACAAATACATAAAGACCTTAATATACATCACCGTTGCATGCCAGATACACAAGTGCACCTTGGTATGAGTATTTTACAGACAAAGAATCACTCATCAGTGCTATTGTTTTTGCTGCATGTGTGGTCTGGATCAAGGGCTCCGCATGCATTTGGCAGTGGAGTGATTCCCTTAGGGGTCTGGAGGTACTGCTTCGACAAGGAGCCCTCCTCGGCCGCTTCCCTTAGCAATCAGACCCAGCCAGGGAAGGGGATCCCACGAGCAACCCACAACCACCTGCGATATTGCGTCGTGGACATCCACCCTTTGCAAAGGTGATGTTATGGTCCTGGCATGACTCTGCATCACCATAGCATTGTCAAGACGGACTTGCATGGAGAGGGACCTCTCCCATCCCCAGCCCTGGCCAGGTAACATGTTAGGGGCTTCCCAAACCAGAGGCTGTGCCAGATCGTGGTGCTTGGCAGTCCTCTGTAGACCTCTACCGTGAATTTGTCTAATCACTTTTCAAATCCATTTATATTCCTGGCCTCCGCAACATGCTGTGCAGTAAGTTGCATAATTTAGTTATTCTTTGTAAAAGTGTTTCTTATGGGCTATTTTAAACCCACTGCCTCGTAATTGGGTGCACCCTAGTTCTTATGCTGTGAGAAATAATGACTAATTCTTTTCTATTTGCTTTCCCTATGCTGTTCATAATTTTATAGACTTTATTGTGTGTTCTCTGATTTTCCTCTATCATTTTGTAGCTTGAAGGGCTACATTTTTTACAGAAGTCAGCACAATGGGAGATAAGTAGAGGATTTGGTGGGTTATTGCAGATCCTGAAATGTAGAAGAAAAATTGATCATCAGCTGAACCAAAAATGAAATTTTAGATTTCTGATTAAAAAAAAAAAAAAGGTAAAACCCCCCAAACTTTAAAAGGCCAGTTTGACATTCAACATTGGTTTCAGAGTTTCATTTCAGTGTTGAAGCCTTTTGTTTTTATGCAAGCTGACAATTAAAGCATATCGAAGTCCAAGAGATTTCATATGAAAGGCTTGAGATATTTTTGTTTTGAGAGTTGCAAGAAGTTTGCATACTTCTCTGAAATTTTCCTCCTCAACTTGTCCATTCAGTCAAATAAAAATCTAAGCTACCAACAAATCTGGAGATTTCTCACCCTAAAGTCTTGTTTTTACCCAGGTATAAAGAGAAGCTGGCTTGAAAAATTTAACCTGAAACACACGTTTTTGACCGCATATAAAAACTCTCCGAACATGAATCTGTCAAAGCCCTCGTGCAAAACAGATTTCCTATGGATTTTATTTTATGTGCGCTAAACACTTCGCAAAACAAAGCCTGTCCAGAAACGTGAATCAGGGCTGTTTAATACTGTAGATTTTCCCCTTGTATAACAATTATGTAAACACACACGCTAATTGACATCGGATGCGACACTGCAAATATGTGAATGGTGTTTAATAGCCATCATACTTTCTCATTTTGCTGCTTTTGGTCACGTAGGCTAGTAGTCGCATGTAGTAGGACAGAAAGTAAAACACATGGTGTACTAGTGCCAAACTACCTGAAGATTGTTGGTTTTCCCTGCTGATGAAGTGTGTCTGGATTTTCTCACCTTTTTAAGCTCAGGTCTCTGGTTTTTTTGTTTATGTTTTATAAGAGGAAGAAACTAATTAATCTCTTTCCCAAGGAAACGCAGGCATGTGCTTGTTCACACCTAAATTTTGCTGAGGGTGAATTCCTCACTGCGGTGGTTTTGAGTCCTTGGAAGAGAATGGGAATCGGTCTGCCTGCTCCTGACGTCTGCTGGAGCTGGGTTGTCTGTCTGTCCTGAAGTCCTTTTGGGGACCAAAGAGGGAAACATCTATTGGTGGCTGGTTTGCACCTTGTGTCGTAATCGGACTCATGGGTGCCAGGAAGTTTTCTTCTCCAGAGCACAGATACTGTCTAGGATAGTTTTTTGGTTGACCGTGATGGCACATGTTAGTTCTAGCAAATCTAAGCAAGCTTTTGTTTCTTTCCCATCATTGTAGTGTTGGATTCAGTCTTAGTCTTTGTATTATGAGTCTGCCTAAAACCTGATTTTTAGTAATAAAAGGAGGAATTAATTTAAACATTCATTCAAAACAGATATATAGACTTTGCTGAAATATGCAATATCCAATAGGAAATGCCCTATATTGTATGCTGGGTTTATTTAGAATAAATTTAGTAAGATCAAGACACATTTTAATATACAAATTATATTTGTTTTTAGGCTACAGTATTCTATCTGGACTCAGCCTGCTTCCATTTTTTTAACCATTAATCTTGCTGTTTGCCCCTAATCCTTTCTTTGCTACAATGAGCTTTCACTATGTGTGTATGGGGAGGGAAAGCCCTATTAGATTATAACATTTTATGAGTTGTCAATGATATAACGACATTAGCCACCTGACTGAGAAGTAAAAACCTTTGTGGTGTCACATAACAGGTTAGAATTGGTTGGTAAGCCCCTGTGAAATAAACAAGGTAAAAAAAAAAATCCTCCAAAATGTATATTTAAATGGGTGGCTATAACCCCTCCCTGCTTATTAGACCACCAAGGGCACATTAAATATTTTATACATATATATCTTTCTGTCTCCATAAAATAGATATAGGTGCACACACGTACATATGTACACACATGCATAGACACACAAGTCTTTCAAAATCAGAAAGGTCTCAAATTTAATTGGAATGGAAAATGCTAACTAATTGGCATCCAAATTTGATTTGCTGTAGAAACCTCATATTTGTTTGAAACACAACACTGTGTCTTGGAACACAAGCCCAGTCCTTCAAAAATCATACATGAGAACTGTGGAAGAATCAATTAAAGTTGATTTGGCAGATCTGCTTTTGACAAATATAAAGAAATCTCTGATTAGGCTGAGAAGAAAAGAATCCCTCTTTCGTGCTCTCTCTATTCTCTCCCTCTTTAAAGGCAGTAGATGTCAGAAGGGGGTGGGTAGTGATATGCAAAACATGGCCTCCATAACCAAAGTAGCCTGCAAAATTAGGTGTCAGCATGCAAAGCTTATTGATGTATGAATGCGGAAAATGAAAGCCGGCAGTAGACAGACGGGGCTAAAGGTGAGACAGCCACAGTGAAAGCAGCTGTACATCTACGTCAAGGTGTTGCTATATGAGCCTGCTTTTTTCTGGAGGGCCACAGCCTAACAAGCTGTGCCTGGCCATAAAATGATGAAACAATACAATGTAGGCACACACTGTGTGAATACCAAATAAACTGACTCAGACCCCCCCACAGCCCTTCAAAGTAGGCCTGTGTATTCATTAATAAATTCATATTCTGAGTTTTCAATAAAAGAAGAAAATGCAGTGTAAACTGGAGTTACTTAGTGACACCCAGCTCATTGCTTTTTATTGTTGCTTGCAGCTACGAAGCCTTCGCTGTGCACTAGTAGAATTTATTACTGTCTGTCTTTGTGGCAAGTTGGCGAAGTGAGCCTTTTGAAGAAAATTGACCCACACTTCATGAATATGATGAAAAATGCCAATAACACTACAAAGACAAAGCTCTTGACATTAGTGTGCAAAGAACTAAGAGACAGTAATGAAGATATTGCAATTACAAATCATATCACTCCTCCCCGGCCGAGTGGCACGGGCATTCGGGGGTCGCTGGGGAGCCCCGAGACCCTGCTGGATGTGGGGTAGGCTGAAGGGGGGGAGGGGGGTGTATGGGCACCGTTTCACCGCCTGGCCCCCTCCCCATCCTCCATGCTTTGAAGGAGGAAAGGGGTGAGAAGAGGAAAGCAAGCAAAGTGCTTAATCCAACAAAGATTTCCCTCCTAGAAGGTTGCCCCTTCTTCTCTCTGAGCCTGCGTGCAGAGGGAGAGTGGTCTTGTTGCTAAGGCACAAGATTAGGAGCCACGGGGTCCAGCTTGTGCTTCCCCTTCTGCCATACGCTTCCTATAAGCTCCTGGACACAAATCACTGTAAGATTCTGTGCCTCAATTTCCCCCTCTGTAAAATAGTTTTTTTCCTTCTATGCTTTATGAATGTAGCCTACATTGACCAGTATCTCCTCTGAGCTACCTTGTTCTGCTTGTGAGCATGCACGCCTCCACTCTTTTGGTATTGCAGTAATAGTGATAGGTTAAAAATTAGCATTTTACAAGCGGGAAGGTCTGTCTTACAGGCTCTGTCCCAGTGAAGTGAAGTGAAAGAGAAAACAAGAAGCAATGTGACATGCAAAAGTTCTCCATTTAATTCTTGCCCTGGTGATAAGCAACTCAATCAGTGAAAGTATATAAGGAACAAATAGGGCAGGCTTTTTTTTTCCTCCCAGCAGCTGATGGAACAATAGAACAAAGCAACTTCAAGACAAGAAATGTGAAGGCTAAGAGAAACTGAGCTAAAAAAAAAAATTAAAACTAGCAACAAAAGGTTATTTAGCCCTATGTTGAACATTTGCCACTTTCTGAACTTATTATTCATCAATCAAATTTTCTGTCACCAAGATAAACTGTAAGTGCCAGGTGCTTTGTTTATGCATTCTGCTCTTATATTTATTGTGGAGAGACCTACTAAAAATCAAATAAAAAGCAAGTATGCTAGCTACTAAATTTGTATGTGACAGTCATAGGTATATCTTGCCATGTTGGAATACCGGTGCCAGAACAAATCAGTTCAGCTTTGCCGTTCTCATGCTCCTCTTTCCATTTGATGACACTTGTAAATTAAGGCAAACCATGACTGTTTTCCTCTGTGACATGTGGCCACTGATGAGATAATCATGAAGTCAACCTGAGAAATTCTGCAGGTCCATATGAACTGATGGGGACCCAAATACAGGCTACGTGGGAACTGTGCTTCAATCTGACTCCATCAGACCTGTGCCACGTGTGGATCCAAGCTGCCTTGGGAACATGAGGGGCTTCAGATGTGCAGACACTCCGTTGGTCCTCATGCAAGGCCCTTCTGCTTTGGATATTGAACGTTGCAACATGCACAAGTTGTTTGATGCGTTTGCTAGCGTCCTTGCATCACTCATTTTGAGGCACACAAGGGCCTCTTGGGATTGCTATTAGGTGTCTGCAGAGCACAGCTAAGCCCATATCCTCAAAACTAGCTGTTTTCTTGCTAGCCTGTCAGATGTGATTTCTCCCAATCGTTCAGATGTCATGACTGAGGCCATGGGCCTTTAACTTGAAGCTGGCAGTTGGATGGAGTAGAAGACAAGCGATTAAACCATCTTACAATTGCCTTACAATGAGGAGCTGAATCAGTGATTCCCCATTCCTGCATCTGCTCTTCCTAGATGAATTCCTCCTACTTAATGGACAGAAACTGACATGTGCCTCAGTCTCTCTCCCTTCTCTTTCCCCATCATTTGCATGGAAATGGTACACACAGGATGGGAGACACAACAGGTTTTGGCATGTCTACACCTTTTGGGTATGCTACGTAGTATGAAGATCCAGATACAGCCCTGAAGCACTCAGACCTCTGAATGCATGTCAGGGTATCTTCAGCATCTTGACTATCTCTTTTCTCATGGTGTGGTGTCATTTCTCTGTGCTGGTCATGAGAAAGACCCACCACATCTGAGGAGTCAAAGTAAGTGGCTGTACCTTGTTAGAGACACCATGAACCCAATAGGAGTTAATGACTCTGTGATTTAGGAGAACTAAACTGGATGTAATACTGTTTTCCATGTTTTATAAATCACTTGATGTTTTACAGTACATTATGAGGAGAAAAGAGATGGAAAAGGAAAGTGAGTAAAGAAGCATCCAAACAGCAGAAGCAACTACTGTATTACAGGTTAAAAAATAGCAAACCGGACTTATTATGTCTGAACATCCATCCTTCCAAAGCAACTGCAGATGAGAAATCACTGCTTGTGTTATTTGGCTTTGAAAACAAGGCTGGTGCAGAAAGCTCATGAGGAAAATGTGAGACCACCACATAGATCAGAATGATACTAGTGTAAAGAACAAAAAAAGGGACAAAGCCGGAGAGAGCAAGCAGATTGCCCAGCTATAAAAAGCAGTGTTGAAATCCAGAGGAAAGCTTCATCAAAGGCTGGCTTAAGTGCAAAGGTTCAGACCTAACTAAGGAGCAGCTCATTTTTTGTTGCTCTAGAGCAAGACCTGTCTCCTAAGATCTGAGCAAGTGAATGAATGTTGTTCTCTTGCTCAGCTGAATGAGGCAGTGGCACAGTCTGGCCACAGATGGGGAACCTCTCAAGTAAAGACGACGCCATTAGATAACATATTGGAGTGACTCTACTGAGCAGGCTGAATGCCTGCTCAGTAAAAAAAAAGAGAGGAAAAGAAAACACTGTGTAATTATACAGCCACCCAGTTCTACCTTTTCATTCCTTGCTTCTGTGGCCATCAATATTAGACTTCTAAAGTTCTTTCCAGAGCACTTTGTGGCTCATGTCTCTAACAAGTCATGTCCCATAAACATTAAATAATCTTCCATACGAAGCTACAGGTTTCACACTGGGATGCTAACGCTTGGGCACTCCTTCCTGTTGCTGGAAATGTGGACCAGCCCTGGGGTGAGCCAATTCCCAGATCAAAAACATTTGTTCACCTTGTCCCTGTAGCTTGCAAAAAGTGCGAATAGATAATAGGACAATTTATTTGGCATAATTGATTATGGCTAATGATGACTGGAAATCCAATTGTGACATTGCTGGACTTACCTGCGCTTTAGATATGAGGAGATATATTTTTCAGATCTTGGCATGTTTAGCATTTTGGGATGAACAATTTATCTACCTGGGTTCATTCTGCTGCTCCCAGAACTGATTGTATATTAGCATGTCTCATGAAAATCATGCGTGACATTACTCTCGCATCTATATATTGAAAAGAAATGAAACTGGGGCTGGATAAAAGCCCTTTGAAGTCAGTGGAAATGTCTCCCATCAACTTCAATATGAACAGATGAACATAGAAATATAGGATTGGAAAGGACCTCCTGGGTCACTGAGTCAGTCCTCTGCTGTCCCCCACACTCCTTTATATAATCCCTTCTCCAGCAGTTGTTTCTCTTTAGCCTGCCTATGGGCTGATGACGTGTTCAGCATATTGCTGAAAATGTTATCAATAATGACATTGTTGCATTACAGGTAACCAATGGTTCCTGTATGTTCGATTTGTCAGCTCTTACAGGCATGAACAAGTCCCAGTACGTCATCTTAAAAATGCAGTTAGGTGAATGAATGCAGGTTATCTGGAAGACTGAAAGGGGTACAAGGCTATCTATATTCAGTCTATGTGTTTGTCAAAACTCTGAAGACTCACAGTATGGTTTCCAGTAAGTAGTGGATGGGATTCTTCAGTGATCCTTGCAGCAAATAGTGGGGACTGATCACAACAAAATGAAGGAGGCCCAGTTTTGTGGCAACATTTCTGGTCTTTAAGAGTTAAAAGTGATAGGTAAAGGAGGCCCAGGTTCTTTGGATTATTTTTTTTTTTTCTATGGTGTTGTAAGTCCTGAAAGTGAAAAGAAATTATTGAAAGGTATGCCTAGGAAGATTTCATGCAGTTTTATTCAATGCCAATTATTTAAAGAAAAGATAGTAGAGAGGGCCAGAAAGGGTTAAAATTAAAAGCTGTTTCTAAAGCCTGCAATAATAATACAATAGACTGGTGGTAGCCACAGGCAGAATTTACTGTCCTTGGTCTAGTGAACCAGTATTAACCCTTCAAGTGTCCTGGATGGCTCTGTGCACAGTGTCACTTTCTGCTCCAGTGTATGGATGTATGCTTTCTGTCAGATTGCTCAATTAATTATAATTGTCCTACCTTTAAAGGGATGGCCCTGGGCATACTACGGGGTGTGTCCCTCATGGGATTTTATTTCAAGCCATATCCTACTGTCTCCAACTCAGTCAATGAATCTTACTCATCAATATTTAATGACACAAGTGTACCTTCATTTTTTTTAATAAATTATTCTTCTCCACAGCTAGACAGGTGCATTGTCTTCCCATTATGTTTTGGCGACAGAGAAGATGCTGCCTAGCTTTGTGTTAACACCTAAGAAAGAGGTGGGTAGACCCACCAAAAAATGTCAGCGGGTGCTACCTGCGTATTTGAGAAATAGGCATTACAGACCTCTTGCTCTGCCTCTGAGATGCTACAATAGGCGTCTCGCTACAGATTCATTACCGAACAGGTATTCATCAGCTTCAAAGCAGCTTTTACCAACTGTGTAGCACACAGGAAGAAATTGGTTTTAAGGAACAGGGCAGGAGAGACATCTCAAGACTCTGCTTTTTTTATTCTTTTAGTGCAACCTCTGCTGCTCTAAAAGCTACCAGTGACACATTTTGTGCTGTTCGCACCTTGGTATAGTCTTGGACAAGAACCACATCCTGTGTATTATTGATATTTTATGACGAAGTAAAGCAATTTTAAAACATCAGGCTGCCCATCTGCTATGAACTACTTTTCACAATATTCAAAATAGATGTATGTCCCTTTCCTGTTTTCATATGAGTGAAATGCAGACCACAGTTAGGTTATGAGACTGGGGGCCAGGAATTTTTCTACTTTTAATCCTGTCTCTGACATTGATTCCTTCATTAGCCTTGGGCAAGTCATTTCACTTGGATATATTCGAATCACCACATCTATAAAATGGAGATGCAGTGAGGTGTCATGGAGATTTATTAGGCTATGTCTGCAGCATACTTTGAAGAAGTCAAACCGTATGCACCTGTTAATGAATGGAATTTTAAAATACGAATGAAAACATTTTCTCATTTCAGAAGCCCAAGTTCTAACTAAGTGTTGTGCAGACCTGTAACTAACACCTCAGTCAGCAGGTACGATTTTACACTTACTGTGTAAACTCATCGAAGAAAAACTAGCTGAATGTTAACATTATGGCAGCTGAATGCCAGACAGTTTCCCAGTCAGAAATGTGTTTTTATTGCTAGACATCATATTGTCCCTATGAAATGAAAAAAAGCAGTTTTTGCAGTTAAAAAATTTCCATGAGTAATGTAGAGTGTTGGTGCTCTGGGACTGGTAGATATACAGGGAAATTAGATTCCTACATAATTTGATCACTATGGAGTGAAACCCTAGCCTTGTGTGTTTTGCTACCAGCCTCGGTGAAGCCAAGATCTCATCCAACTTACTAGTGAGCTTTGGTAAGAGAGTCAGAGGATTCACTAGGACTTGGAGCCTTTCATGCGCTGATGGCTTGGTCTGGTGAAGGTTAATAACCGGTGGAAGTCTCTTTAGCATCTGGCATGTAGAGGAGCTTGTGAGATGAGTTGGTCCCATTCTGTACTGCCTGCATTGGCTGTGCTAAAGTTTTGGTCTTGGCAGAAAGGCGTTAAACTGGATGCATGGCCCTATCTGCCTCACCAGTCTGAGCCACACACCTGGGTATGAGACATAACTCACCTTTGGCACCGGCCAGAACTGAAACAAGCTGGTGCCAAACTCGCATTGTCCTTACTCATGCCGGACTTTCTGCAGACAAGAATAAATCTCCTCCATGACTAATCTGTGCATGACTCACCAACTGTATCATAACGCAAACCTCGAAGAGCTGTGGGAAACAACGGTGCACTGAGGCATGTTTTAAATGAACACTGACCCCACTCAGCAGACAGAGAGGTTCACAAAGAAACTTGGTGCAGGAGGCGGTTTCTGCAGAGATGGGGCAGTGTGAGCACAGTGTGGTCCCCAGCCCTCCTGCTGCCCCTCTGCTCGGCCACTTCCCGGCCGGTCCCCGAGGCTGCCAGCTACCAAGCAGTTATTGTTACCAGTTTCCCAGCGTCTCTGCTGAAAGATACTAAATGCTTTCCCTCCTGCGGCATGTCAGCAGTGATGCAGGGTTTTTGAGGAGACCTCATGAAGCAAAGTGGTGGTGGTATGGCAGTGGGGTTACAAGGAGAGGGAACAATAGGAAGGATGAGTCTCCTACAGGAGATAAAGTAACCCTAAAAAGTAATGGTGCAATAATAAGATCAGGTTCATTTTAGTCACTCAAAGCAGTTTGAATTCAGCTCTTCCCTGTCCAGACACTGTTTTAATCACATATGAGTCAGAGCACGTACAGATGATGAACATAGCTGCATGTTCACACTGGTTCGTAGTACGCTGTCACTTACAGCATGGTGGAAAAGGTGACCGAGAGGACAATGTAAGGCCTAATGCTGCAGGGCATGGCACTGTGCTTGGACCTGAATAAAAGCAATAAGGAAAGATAACTGTGCTGAGATACAGCCACTCTTGTGTGAACAGTGACGGTGATAGGCATTTTGCTTGGGAGAATTAGGAAGGAGCGTAATGCTCTGGAGGGGCATTGAGCCAGGCTTCTTTCTCCTTTTTTGGGGAAGGTTCAGCACAGATGTCTTCCTAACCAAGGGAAACAAGGAGCAGGAGCCTGGTCCAGCCCCCCCCAGCCATGCACACTGAAGCATTGCACTAGAAGGCTCCTCAACCATATCTGATTTACCTTCCAGGACACAATGGAGAAATTAGCCTCCAGTAGCCAAGGAAGGGGCACATCTGTGAGAGATACGTTTCTCTTCCAGGAGCAGTCTCTGACCTCTGCAGTCTGGCATACAATTTAACATACAGAACTCAGCTGTGGCTGTTTCCTATGTGGGCTGATGACAGCTTGCTGCTCCAGCCTCTGCTTAACTTGGTAGTCATAACTGAACCCATAATTTCTCCTAGCATGTAATATTACAAAAAGGATGTTTAAAAAGTCAAGAATTTTCCTGCATGGTCTAGTTGTAATATGTTTTAAAAAGCCTGTGCTCAGGCCTTGCTACCCTCTGAGCACAAAGAAGCTGGGAGTGTTGCAGAGGGAGCTTGCTTAGCCCTGGGGGAATGGGTAAAGAGGGTGTTTTGTGTGACTTGCTTGCAAACCCCTGTGGCTATTCTGAGGAGTGGCTCCTGGGATTTTATGAAGTCATGTATATCCCTCCTGACTTGGAAAGATGGATTCTGTCCAGAGCTTAGCTAAAAAAAGGAAAGGAGGGGCCATTTGCGAAGGATGATTTTTGCTATTTTAGAAATAAGATGCAGCTAATAAAGTCACCATTTACCACTTCCTTGCAATGCTCTTCTGCCCATACTTACACTAAATAAGGAAGCTATAGAATGAATGTGAATATATCTAAGTTTATTGTGGGACAAAGCAGTAGGTGCAAACCCATGGTAACACGAGAGCATCAGGCTCCAAAGGCACCTGGAAGTGCAGATAAGATCAGATCAGGTCAAAGAGGGAGCCTTGGCAACTATGGTCCTGCTCCATGGAGCACCGGGAGCCCCAGCCCAGCTTGTAAGCAGTGGGTGCAACTGCCCGACTCCCATGACACTGCTCTTCAGTTATGCACTCTGCCAGTGAGGTGCTGGGTCCTTTCCCTGGGAGCCCATGGGCTGTAAAAGAGGGAAATCACACAGAAGTGGATGTTTCCACTTTACCTAGTACCCCACTGTGCCCCAAGTTGCTGCTTGCTTGCTAGGCTTCAGGGTGGTTTTTTCTTTTCTTTTATGAATTTGGTGGTGTCATTTTTACACTGGAAGCCTGTTTCACCCCATTTCTGGCAAACCCCATTGGTTAGACTTGTTTTACCACCTTATGATCTTTTTTTATAGCCTACATCTGCCAGGAAAACTTTGTCATTCATCATCTTCCTTTCTGCTGCGTTCATTTTCAGCTAGGCACAAAATGTCCTTGTATTTCTAAAGTAATGCAAAGCCTCCTGTCTTGGTGGTCAGAGTGGAGGGGATAGATGGTGCATAGTCCCTACACCACGGCATGTAAATAGTGTTCAGAAGTAGGGAAGAGGAGGAAAAAGAAGATCCTCAGCATACACAAAGTAGGCTGTGGGGCTTCCACTCCCCTTCTCAGTGGCATCCCTTTAAGAGACTGCTGCCACAGGCAACTCCAAGTTTGCCTATGTCTACTGCTGGCTTGTTCTGGTGGAGAGGAGCTTTTCCCAAGAAGCAGTCCCATGTTTGTAACTTTCAGAGCTGCATTCTTCCTCCCTTTTCCTATTACTCATCTTGTTATGGATGAGAACCATGTTGGTGCTAGCAACTGTGTTTAAACATGGGACAGAACTGAAGTGCAGCTGTGTTTTGGTCACTGGGTTTCTATATCCACAGTGGAAGTGTTCCAGAAATATGTAATAATACATATAAAGTTGTTTAGTTGCTGTTCTGTTAACAAGGTGGCATTATCCATGGTAGAATTCATGGATACTTTGCACAAGACCAAAAGGAGGAACAAAAGTCCCTCTGACCATGGTTTTTTTAGTCTCTTAGTTGCACCATGTTGGACAAAAAACTTTCTTGAAGTTCTTTGGAAAAAGTTCACGTGATTTTTCAGCAAACTTGTTTGCGATGAATCTGGGATGGCTAGCAATTTGGGAATAAAATTAAGGTTTTGCGTAACATCTGCTCAAAGTCACTTCAGCCTTCATGCACAACTCAGAGGACTGATGGCTGTAGTTGCTCCTCACTTGAAGAGCTGAAACCATTTCCTAGGCACAGAGCATTGTGACCATCTCTCTTTTCCAGAAACTTGGGCATTGATGGACCAATGTCAGAATTTAATGTAAGCAACAGGTATGTTCCAGTTGTTCACTGCAGATGGATTTGGATTCCCGATTTTAAGTACCCACTTTGTAGTCATGTGAATGCCTTGAAAGCAATGAGCAAATTCCCTTTGGCCTTCATGGGCTCCAGAGGAGAAACCCCGCTGAGTGAGCAGAGACACAGATGCAGAAGCCGGCACTCTGCTCTTTGCCACTGGAGTCTGTCTCCCTCCTCTGTATCTTGCTTGTACAGAGACAAATAAAAATTCAGGGACTTGTGCCACACTTTCTTCATAATGCATGTGTACAAATATTTGCATGCAGCAGTGGTTCAAAGGAGCCTGAAGATATTATCTTAACTGTGGTGCTTTCCCAGACCATTGCTGTGCTTTGCCTTTGTGAATAAAGGCAGTAGTGTCTGCAGTCAGGAGATCTCTCATATAGATTTAATCTGGCTGTTTTCCTCCCTAGGGAGCAGAGTTGAGGATAGCGAAGTTCAAGGTAGCGTGTGTTTGAGTTTTGTAAGCAGAATAGACATGGAAATTTGAAGCCCAAATTGCACATTCCAGTCTTCTTATGGAAATGGTGAGCAAAGAGGAAGCGGAGCCTTTAGTACTGAACATGTGCCAATTTTTAAATCCCGATACAGATCTAGAGAGTTTATTTATAAACACTGCATGTGTATATGTGCGCACACACACACACATACGCTTGTACATATATTATACATGCCTACGTGTAATGTTTATAAACAGCGCGTCGCATATCTCTCTGCTTATAGATTCTATTGATGATTGCTTTATTCATCTTGTGGCAGATCCATTTAAATGAAAATATGTTCCCCATTTCCTTGCTACTATAAATTCTGCGCTATGGGGAAGTAGCGAAGTGCACTAGCTATACATCCATGGAGAAATGCCCTGTTGAGAAGAGGAGTATTATACAGGGAACAATTGACAGCCCTTCACTTCAGTGGGTACATTTCTCTGTACAGCCGCATCACCACTAATGATAAATGAGTAATGTTTGATAGCTGGCTCCGTTGCCTGACAGCTACAGTTTTGGCCAGAGGGCCACGACAGGCTTTAGACTTCTGTTCAAAATGAGTTAAACATATTAGGTATTACGAAGCCACAGAAGCCTCGAGAATGAGTGCTGAAATGAGTTATCAAGGTATGCTCCTGGGTACACAACTTGCAAAGCAGATGTCATTCTAATAATGTGTGATATAGAACATGTCTGGCCTAAACCCTGCTGGATGAAATATGAAGCCCCGTTGGTGATATTTAATACCATTTTATGAGGTGCCATCTTATAAAGACAATGCCCGCCTTATGTGGAATGCTTAAGGTATTTTGCCATAGGCACTGGGAGGTATCTGAACTAAGTAGAATTTTTATTATTTTATAAGCCTTTACTTTGTAATATTTCTGTTTCTACATTATTGTGGTACTAGCTGCACTAACCCTTTGTCTAGTGAACTTGATGAGCGGTTTACTGATAGATTGACTGATAGTCACGGCCGCCTGTGGATGTAAAGGCCAGTTCCTACCTAAATATATTCTTAGCAAAAAACCACAGTAAAATAGAAAGCAGACTTCAAAAGGAAATAAAGCTTTACAGGAGGCACACTTGGAAAAGAGGTCCTTGAAGCTATGAGATCCAGAGTTTTTGGTGTTTTTTAAAGGAGTGAGGCCTGGGAAGGTTGTGAGTTGGTGTATTACAGCTGCAGCATTCGTTTCGTCTCGAATTCCTGTTGTAAACATTGACTTCCCGTAGAGATTTCTGGATCCCTTTGACGATATCCCAAGGACATGCACCGAGTCGCTTAGATTAAGGAAGATGATGAGTGTTTTCGCTCTCCAGTTTTCTCTTCATTTACATATTTTCATTTAACATTGCTTTTGTGGAACAAAATTGCCTCCTTGTTCAGGTCTGTTGGAAAGCGAGGGCAGAGTGAATGCAAGCGGTTATACTGAGCAAATTAGGTATCTCCTTCCTGGGACTCAAAGACTGTGCTGACAGCGCTGCTGAGTTAAAGAGCCCAGTGGGGGCAATACTTACATTTCAGTGATGCTGAGTCGGTGCAAATGGACTCAGTGCTGAGATCCCATTGCCACTGTCGGAGGATCTGGTCCAGTGCAGCAAGGGAGTAGTTTTCCTGCCTTCATCCTACATCGTTCCGTATCTCACAGTCCTTCTAGTCTTCCATGCTTCTCCATTTTGCCTCTCTCGAGCAAAAAGTGCCCATGACCTAGAAAGCAGCCACTCCCAAAGCACTCACCAGGGAAGGCTGATGTGCCCCAGCAGCCGCTTTTGCTGGGATGATCCAGTGGGGTGTCTCTTGCAGGGCAAGCTGGGACCCCCGGTTCTCCTCCCTCGAGGGTCTCCTGCTCAGCCATGATGCATCTTTATGAACCCCACATGACCAGGCCCCTTGAGTACTTCTGCTGATCTGCTTGTCTGAATAAACATCAGCACTAAAGAAATTACTCAGCTTGGTGTGCCAGCGACCGCCACGTACAATTTCCAGCTTGAAAGACATTCCTGTGCTAAAATATGTGGCAGTTCTTACTCTTAATCCTAATTCACTCCTTCTGTCTCCCTGGCTAAGTGATCTCTTAACGTGTGGTAGTGCAGCCTGATGCAAGAAGGTGTTAGGCTAATTCCCTTTGACAAAACCCCACTAGCTTTTTTTTTGCCCTTGAAAAACTTGCTTTCCCTTCCAAATGCATCATCCGGTGAGCCCAAGGTTCGCAGATATTCAGATTCATCTTCCTTTATACCATAAACATGCCAGATATATATAATCCATTTGGACACTGGCAAGTGATGTCTATCAGAGGCAGAATGGGTACTGAGGGGCCCATAGTTATACAGTAACATCGGCTTGGCAGCAGCTCATTCATCGTGCTAGATGATCTGTCCATCTCCCTGCCTATGGCTTGTAGCACATAAAATACAGACGAAAAGTCAGACCAAATATTCTGTGTGCAATGCTCTTTGCATCTCAGCCCGGCTTTTCTAGCCTTGGTTTTAAATGCACTTGTGGTTCAACTGTCTGTTTGAGATGCTGCTTTTTGAAATAAATGTGTCTTAGAAATTTCTGAAAGTTGCTGCTCAGTGTATGACATGTCAAGTTACATCTGCTGTGTCACAAAACATCAGCTTGTTGCAAAAGACCATAATGAAAGGTGACAAGAAACACTGTAAACTGTTTCAGTTGATGCTTTTGTTTATTCTAGAGAGAATTTCCTGCAATATCACAATCGCAGGGAGAGTTTGGCTTCTGTTTCGTCACTTGGTAAAACTTTTGCCTGTGGTGATCAGCCGAATAACCCTCAACATTTTGGGTGTGAAGGTAGGTTAGCCTTCAAGCCAATGTTTGCAAAGTGCTCTTGGGAGCACTGTCCCTGCCCCTGCCCCAGCACACATGGTGGTGGGTCTGGGCTCTGGCAGACCCCGGGTGATTGCGAGGGGTAAGGAGAGCTGGGCGGCATTTCCCCCCTCCCAGGTCCAGCTGTGTTCCACCACCCACATAGGTGCTGCATGGGGAATTTCCCCCCTTGACCCCTGGCACATATGTGCCCAGGCACAGTGCTCCCCAAAAGGACCTATGTTGTAGAAGTCAGGGTTCCCACGGCATGCCGGGGCACTTCGTGGGGCTTTCTTCGCCTCTCGGAGAAACCTCGTAAACTCGTTTGCAAATCCTCCGTTTGAGCTCTACAGGTGGCTCATGTTTATCAAGGTTTTCTACTTGGAACTCATTTTCTTAATCTCTCTCCTTATGCTTGCTAAAATCCAAACAGTCCCTGTTCCAAGCTGTACGAGGCTTTTAGCTCCTTTTTCCTCTCCGCATTTTTTGCCTATATTGTTGCAGGAGTCAAATGGGGAAATGCACAGAGCCGGGAGATTAAAGATGTAAATTTTATAAACAGAAATCAAAGGTCCTAAATCCTGAGCAAAGAAAAGCCAACATAAGTATGAACATTAAAAAACATACATAAATAGTACTTCAAGGCTGAATGTGTTAAATTATTCAACAGTTAAGTCGTAAGTGTTCTTAAACTTAAGTATAAAAATGCCCTTGACAATATTTCATAGCTGTGCATTTCTTTAAAATATTTAGCATTCTCATTAAAGAGAATGACTTTATTTTATATATTAGTTACACTCCTGCTTGTTAATATGAAGGAATTTAGTAGCAAAGAGCATTCTTATGTATATAAGCCAAAGACAATTTACATATAAAGTTGGACGACTATTCACTTTATATTTATGCCTGGATCATCTGCATCCACGCATAGCTATAGAGCATTTAAACAAATTTGTTCCTTAATGTGTAGTATTAATATCTCCTGCCCCAAAATATCATTTGCTAATGCCATCGCGAAGACAGGTTCATTCAAAGCTACATGGAAGTTCTTGCCTTTGAAAGACTTAATGAACCTTACATTTTTGGTATACTGCACAGTGTAATGCCTATTACATATTCATTGCCAGAATGGAAGATTTCCTTTAACTCTGAGCTTCCTGGTCGAGTTCACTGTAAAACATTGTCAAAAGTCACAAGAGACTTTCACTGAAAATTGTGACTCTTGATAGCAGGATGTAATGGGGAGGTTTAGAATAGAAGAACCAGTGGTATAGGGGCCCAGGGGGAATCGTTCTGACAGACAAATGGATGGATAATAGAGTTTTTGACATAATGGGATGAAAAAGTTTATGCCAGAAAGAACTGAATTAAAGTTATTACTTTAAGGAAATTCTGAAGTTCTCAAGACCAGCAGTATTACCTGCGTGCATTTCATTTTACTGCATCTCTGCATAACAGGTTTTTAAACAGGGTTGGTTTTGAATTGATTTATAAGCTTACTAACAAATCTGCAATAAAAATTGTAGTTACTTTCTTGGAAGTAACCCCAGTAACATCATTTTACAGGGTGGTTTTTTGGGAGCAAGATTTTTTGATCTGTCTGGTTTTTAAAGTCCTGCATAATCAGTTTGCCTCTCAACTCCCTTTTGTAAGGACAGCAAAACAAAACAAGCTATTATTCTGAGTTTTCTTCTGGAATAGTAGGAGACTGTATAGAGCTACATTATTTTGTATATATTTCTTTTTCTCGGTGCTTTTGTGAACTTTGGAAATCAGCAGCTCTGAGATCCCAGAGCCCTGGTGAGACACAGAAGTAGGCTGATGCAGAAACCATTGCAAGATCAAGGCCTTAGTTAATCAGGGCCATCCAAAAAGGACTGTATGTTTTTCTACGTGTTATTTTTAGGTGATCACAGGGCTGAGCTGTCAATCAGACACGTTTTTAGGGGTGTTGTGTGTGTGCGCATGTGTGTACCCAAGGGTTTGACTGCAGGTCCCTGGAGAGGGGATAGTGCAATAACAGCCTCTCCACCCCGAAGCCTCTGTTTGAGCTATGTTTCATTTTAGCTGGCAGTGACTAAGCCAACGGCTAAAATGCAGAAATAAGTACGGCGGAGAGAGGCCCTCATAATGGCAAAGATGAAAAATGTGTTAGCGCAGAACAATGAAGTGATGGTAAATCTAAGATGTAGGCACCAGTCACCACTTGTACCATGCTGTTGTCAGAAGTGTGTTGAGATATCTGAGAGAGCAGGCTGAGAAAGGGAAGCTAATTATACCACATTATTCACTTCTGCTCATTAGGTATAGTACAAAGGCCCTGCTTTTTATGTATATATTAAAGTGCCGAGGACTACAGGAATAGATAACTTAATGTTTCTTTTGTCTCGCTAGTGGGTCGGTTCAGACAGAAAAATCGTCTTTTTGCAGACCTGCAAGTTTCCACCCTCCAGAATTAGGGATTTCCTCCTGTGTCACCCTTAACAAACAGAAAAACATAACTCCCTCCCCCTCGACACCCAGCAAAGCCAAACTAAACTAAAGCAAAGCACCTGTGCCCCGTGGCAATTCCTCACCCGGTGCCTGTGCGAGGGAGGGTGTGTGAGATGGTTCCAGCCTTCTCCCCTCTTGCTCAGCATAGGCACTTGTGTCAATGAAAAAGCTCTTCCTACTTAATCCCTCTTCCCCACATACCCTCAATAGCTCCAGGGGCAATGTGACAGCCTTAACCTACCCCCTTGCTGACATCCGTCCCCGGGTCACATTGTCCCCTCGTGCTGCCACTTGCCCCTTCATCATCCTGAGACCACAGGATAACTGCCCACTCTCCAGCTGAGTGTCAATGAAATGAATTCAGCTGTTTAATAAACTTTGGATGGTATGTATAATGCATTCACTCTTAGACATTTTACCTGCCTCACAATCCTTGTATTGCATTTGGATCTGTAAATGAGCCATTAGGAAAAGATGAACGGGAAGGCAGAGGATTGGTTTATTGAAATTATTTATATATGAGAAATACCTGACTTTCAAAATTCATGACTCTCTAATGCTCAAGTCACAGAGAACACATTAAATCTAAGAGGTGAGGAACAGGTATTGCACTTCCACACTAAGGTGGATGAAATAAAATTTGGGTATTGAAATCTACCCTTCTCCACAATGAAAATTGCCTTGCTCTTCTAATTACGAGCATCACAAAAGTCACTGCTTCAGTGAAATACCCTGCAGCTACACAAAAGGATAGACTGGAGAAGCACACATCTACCAATAAGTGGCACTGAGCATCTACTCCATTTCTCACACAGGTTGGCATATCTCTCAGTGGTCCATCTGGTAGAATTGGATGGCATTTATCAGGAAATAATCCAATTGTGGCATGCCAAAACCTGAACATGAAAAGTACTTGTGCCTAGTGTCAATCATTCACCCTCTGACAGTTCAATAAACATCCTTTCTGTGATGGTTTTCAGGAACACTGACACCCAAAATGCTGGAAACAATGCCAGAGATGGAAATGACAATGCTTCTGTGAAACATCAAAAGGGACCGACACAACCTGGCATGGATTTTGCCAAGTGTTGCTTAGCAATACAGTGTGCTTGTGGGCCGCTGGCGTGTCAGGATTAGCTGCAAAGGGAGCGATATTCACACCTTTGCTGAAAATGCATCCTTCCCAAATAAAGGAGGACAAAGTAGGGAAGTGCAGCATCAGCAGGAGCAGAGGATGCCGCAGCCACCATATACAATTTTAGGCTTCCAAAAAGCCATCTGCCCTCCCCGGTTGTCTTCCTTGGGCATGTAAAGATAAAGTGTCTTATCCCAACGCCATGAGGACACTGTCCTGTCCTGCCCAGCTTGTGGTCTCAGAGGGTATGAGGAGGTTTCATGGCTATTTCCTTTTGGGGCTGGGATCAGAGGGGGCCAAACTTTGCTACCAGCAGCTCTTGCAGGAGGTATGTGCAGGCAGAATTTGACCCGGACTTGGTTGGCCACTGGCACTCAGGCGATGGTGACAACATACAGGAAGAAAGCCTGAACCTGGAATTGGGAGGTGAAGAACCAATATTGCTCCTAATGAAGCATGAAATGGGGGTGGTCATTTTAACAGTGTGATCGGTGGTAGTAGTAAGAGGATGCAAGGAGCTGTGGGTAACAAAAGCAAAAAGTTGTTCACTTGCCGTATTTCCCAAGTGAGCTCCTCTCCCCAGATGCCTGGACACTGCCTGTGTCTCTGCAGCTGCCCCCACCCCACCCCATGAGGGATCCTGAAGGGCAAAAGCAGCATTTCCAGAAAAATGAAGAGCGCTCGGTGGCCGGAGGGAAAACGTACTATTTTATATTGCAAGAACCACTTTGCCACTGAGGAGGAAACTGAATTGGGGGAAGTGAAATAACTTGCCTGAAGCCACCGACAGACCTGGGAACTAAACTCTGGCCTCTTTAATGTGCCAAATCCTGGAGCAGAGGCTCACGAGGTCTAACCAAATCGCCTTTTATCTGTGTGCTGGGTAAATGGGAGTGGGAGGAATGTCTGCATATCAAATAAGGGAGTTTTGTCTGTCTCGAAATTCCAGGTTTTCAGATCCAGGAATCAGCTGATGCCTGGAGCATATAGAATGCCTTTTTGGTGCGGCAAGGACAGACCCGCGGGGCCAAATGGAGATGTGCCAGCCAAGCCTGTCCAAACAGAGGTGCTGGGATCTGCTGCTAGTCCGGAGCTTGGAGGGAGGCAACTACATAGGGAGGCACTTTTGGGGCAGCACAGGGTCACCGCTACCCCTTTTGGCTCAGGGGTGTCTAGTCCATAGGCACCGTGGTGGTGGTGAGGCTGCAAATACCATGGAGAAGGTACTTTCGAACAGACAGAGTGCTCCAAACAGAAATCCTGAGGTGTGCAGATTCTTATATATACTTATGACAGTTTTCCAGGGAGAAGTGCAAGCTAACTCCATCAGTGCCTTTGAGCCTTGACTTGTTAATTGGCATTACTTCTAATTCCCAGCTATATTTTAAGGTATGAACCTAAGGAATTTTAAAGTCATTATGTGGGTGAGGGACTGATAAAAATAAATCCTTCAGGTTTGAAAGTGGCAGAGAGGGAATAAAAGGTGTTAAGAAATCCAGGAGTTTTCAGCCAATTGGTTCAAAAAAGCATCCGGGTGGACTGCAGATCCTGGAGAAAGGTCACTGATACTACTCTGGGTACCTCTTTTTATGAACTTTATGCATCACATAAAATAAATTTAAAGCAGTTTAATTTAACAGTCTAATTAGTCATGGCTTTTTCATCTTGTCTATTTAACTATACACGGAACAAAGAGAAAGACACAGGGCCAAATTCAGAGCTGGCACAAATCAGCCCTACAAGTCAAGGAAGCCATTCCTGCTCATCCAGGGCTGAATGCAGATGCCAGTGGCCAAATTCGTCCCTGGAGATAACACCCCTAATGTCTGGAGACTTGCACTGCAAATGAATTTGGCTGCCAGTAATTAACTCTCTGTGGAGCGGGTCCTTGAGTCTTGGTGTCAGAGCTTGAGCCAGGCGAGCTGAAACGTGGGTAAAATGCTTGGGAGAAATGGTTTAAAGATTTGAGATAGTTTGGAACAAAACTCCTCTGTGTGTTGGCTTCACAAAGTCTTATGCAAGCATTTCCCTTTGCTTCACTCCGCTTAATTTACACCCCCTTTCAATTTAAATTTCAGCGTTCACATAATCTCACGATCTCAGGCAAACAGCAGTCACATGAATGCACCCTCCACTGGAAATGAGTGTGTCTCTACTGCCTTTGATGTGGTTATACTGGTTATACCATTATACTAAATCGGGCCTTGTTCTTCAGCTCATGTACACAAACCCACAATATTAACCAGGTCTTGGTGCAGAAACAGAAATCGATTCACGTTTATGAAGGTGATGTTTCTCAGCAGATTTTCAGCTCATAAAGTCTTAGGCCAGCTAAAACCTAGACCTCTAAGTCCATAGTTAGATTCTGGTACTTGGGAGGGTTGTGATCCCGCTGCCAGCTTTCATTAACGAAACAAATTATTTTTCAAATGTTGTAGATTCTAGCAGAAATCTATCTCCCATCAGTTGAGGCACAGGTCACATTTATTTTGTGATGTCCTTTTGCAAAAGCATGAGGTTGCCATCTCATGCTGGCAGGCAGTGGAGGGGCTTCGGGGGGGACCGAGGTGGCTTAGCCTTGTGTCACCCCAACCCTGGGTGACAAAAGAGTCCCTTCCAAATGGCTCTTTTCAAAGTTCCTGCAAGTTGCCATTTCCCCAGCCCAAAATAGCTACAACAAACAACATGAGCACAATAAAGAAATTCAAATGTATCTTAAACCACCTAATAATTAACCGCGTTCAATTAGTCTCTGGGGTGCTCTGTGCTGCTGAGTGGTCTCCCTGGAGGCACCGCCAGCACCACAGTGGTGAGTTAATGAGTTCTGGTTGCGTCTTGTCCGCTTACTCGTCTGCCTTGCCGCACTCCTCCTCTGGCCCAGCGTTCCTAGGAAGAGCACCCACTTCCGAGGACTTTCTCCCTTTTCCTGCTGGAAGCTGATGAAATGCTCCATCCTCCCGTGTAAGGCGTCTCCAAGGTGCTGCCTCCATGGGGCCCTGTAAATGTGGGGCTCAGCAGGGTGCTACCCCATGCCACCCTTCCTGGGCACCCTGACCGAGCTTACCTGGTCATCTGTCACATAGAGCCCAGGTCTCTGTTTTGGCAATATAGTTTCAAGAGAGTGACTTAATCCTCTCTTTGTGGGGAGGTGTGTAGACATCGGTGCTTCTTGTCAGGTCTAGCATCTGTTTAAGTTATTCCTGTTTCTTCTGAAGCTTGGTGTCGCCAGGCTGTCAGGCCTTTTTGTACAACTTTCTCTTACCTTAAATTCATGTTTCATTTAGCTTTTGCACAGCAATACACTCTTCTCAAAGTTTCTTGAAGCTCTGATTATACTTTTATCCTTCTTTTCCTCAAGTTCAGCCAGCACCTGTGCAGACCCTGGACCTCTACACTGTCAAAAAATTGCATTTTCCTGTGAAATGCTGCACAATCCAAACAGCATTGCAGGAGAGAGTCCCCAAAGGGAGTCCTGAGCATGAATGAAAAGGACCCTGTGGACACATGCAACACAGGAACATACCTGGTATTAGCCCAACTTCCAAACACATCTCTCTGTAGGTAATGGGAAATGTTCTCTTTTATACCTCTACATAAACAGCCATATGTAAAGATGAGGGGCTGCATTGGCTCCTTCAGCCCTGCTCTGCTGGGAGCCTCCCCACTTCTCAGAGCTTCCCACATCTTCTTTGGGGTTTCCTCTCCCACCCCTCTGAAGAGTGTCCTGCCCGCACTCACTAGAAGTCCATAGCTGCTGTCTTTTGAGATTTAACTTTTTCATTTCCTTATTGCTCTTGCCTTTTCTTTTCCTAATACCACTGGGGTTGGCCCCATGCTGACTTGTGCACCTTTGCTGACTTGCAGCTGCTAACCCTCTTTTTCCTCTCCAGGTTGAGTCCACCCACGCCCAGACGCAACAGCGGCAGTTGGTGCCAGGAGGACCCTGGAGCCGGCGCTGCTGCCCCTGGTGTTTTGCTTTCCCCACTCTCCACCGCTGCATGTCCCCTCTCCTGTATCATTTGCCCCACAGTGGACAGTTTACCGCACTGTCTTCTGTGGACTCCAACCTTCACCGCTTCGTGCCTTCCTGAACTTGGAACTGTTTTCTCGCAGTACTTTATATGAAGTGTCTTACAGTGCTGCTTTCCAGGAACTCTGTTCTGGATATGATTAATTCCTTTGTGTGGCAGATTTTAATTGTTTTATCAAGGGTTTTTTTCTGAGTTTTCCAATCTCTTTCCCTGGTGTTTTGCCTCAAATCCCAGCCATAATATGTTCGCTCTAATAAGGGACTCAAACCTGAAAATTGTTAAGATTGGCACTGCAACCCTGTGTTACTAACAGGCTCTTCTATGGTTTCATCTGGACTTTGTACCATGTTGTTTTTTTCCACTGTAAAGTAAGATATTGACAAATTGCATCTCTTGAGAGTGGGAGGTGTAGTAGAGAAAGGCTGAAAGAGTGGGAAGCTGAGAGTGGAGGATGAGAGAGTGGGACGACAATGGTGGGAGGCTAAGAGAATAGAGGCCAAGAGAGTGGGAGACCCAAAAAGTGGAGGCAGAAAGCGTGGAGGTCAAGAGTGGGAGGCCAAAAGAATACAAACCAAGAAAATGGAGGCCAAGATTGGGAGGCTGAGAGAGTAAGAGGCCCGAAGAGTGGAGGCTGAAGGAGTAGAGGCTAAGAGTGGGAGGCCAAAAGAATGGGAGGCCCAGAGAGTGGGAGGCCCAGAGTGGGCGCCAAGAGTGGAAGCTGAGTGGGAGGCAGAAAGAGTGGGAGGCTGACATAATGGAGGCCAAAAGAGTAGAGGTCCTGTGAGTGGGAGACTGAGAGAGCAGGAGGCAGAAAGAATGGGAGGCCCTGTGAGTGGGACGTCAAGAGACTGGGAGACCCACAGTAGGAGGCCGGAAGACTGGAGGCTGAGAGAGCGGGAGGTCAATAGTGGGAGGCTAAGAGAACAGAGGCCAAGAATGGGAGGCCCAGAGAGAGGGAGGCCAAGAAAGTAGAGGCCCAAAGAGTGGAAGACTGAGAGAGTGGAGACCGAGACAGTGGAGGCTTAAAGAGTGGGAGGCCAAAAGAGTAGAGGCTGAGAGAGTGGAGGCTGAGTGGGAGGCCAAAAGAGGAGGGGCATAGTGAGTTGGAGGCCAGTAGTGGGAGGCTAAGAGTATGGAGGCCAATAGGGTGGAGGCCAAGGGAGGGAGGCTGAAAGAATGGGAGGCTGAGAGGAGGAGGCCAAGATAATAGAGGCCCAGAGTGGGAGGCCCAATGCATGGCAGGCCCAGTGAGTGGGAAGCTGAGAGAATGGAGGCTGAAAGAATGAAAGGCCAACAGTGGGAGGCTAAGTGAATAGAGGCCAAGAGAGTGGAGACCAAGAATGGGAGGCCCAGTGAGTGGGATTCTGAAAGAGTGGAGGCCAAGAGTGGGAGGCCAAAAGAGTGGGAGGCCCAAAGAGTGGAAGGCTGAGAAAGTGAGAGGCCAAAAGGTTAGAGGCTGAAAGAGTAGGAGATCCAGTCAGGAGGAGGCCCAACGAGTGGGACGCCAAGAGAGTGGAGGCCAAAAGTGGGAGGCTGAAGGAGTACGAGGGCCAGTGAGTTGGAGGCCGAGAGAGTGGGAGGCTGAGAGTGGGAGGCCAAGAGAGTAGAGACCCAGTGTGGGAAGCCCAGAGTGTGGAAGGCTGAAAGAATGGAAGGCTCAGTGAGTAGGAGGCCCAGAGAGTGGGAGGATGAGAGAGTGGGAGGCCAATAGTGGGACATCAAGAGAATAGAGACCCAGAGAGTGAGTGGGAGGCCAAAAAAGAAGGAGGCCCAGAGAGTAGAGGCTCAGAGTGGGAGGCCCAAAGAGTGGAGGCTGAGAGAACGGAGACCAAGAGAGTAGAGGCCCTGAGTGGGATGCTGAGAGAATGGGAGGCTGAAAGTGTGGAGGCGGAGAGAGTGTGGTCCAAGAGTATGGGATGCTCGGTGAGTAGAAGGCCAAGAGACTGGAGGCTAAGAGATTTGGAGGCTAATAGTGGGAGGCTGAGAGAAGAGAGGCCAAGAGATTGGAGACCGATAGTGGGTGACCCAGAGAGTGGGAGGCCAAGAGCACAGAGGCCCAGAGTAGGAGGCCCAAAGATTGGAGGCTGATGGAATGGAGGCCATAAGATTGGGATGCCAAGAGGGTAGAGGCTAGAGTTGGAGGCCCAAAGAGTGGGAGGCTTAGAGAGTGGGAGGATGAAAGAGTGAAGGCCAAGAGTGGGAGAACCAGTGAGTGGTAGGCCAAGAGAGTGGGAGGCTGAGAGTGGATGGCTAAGAGCGTAGAGGCCCAGAGTGGGAGGCCAGAGAGTGGGAGGCCAAGAGTTGGGGACCGAGTGAGTGGGAGGATGAAACAGTGTGAGGCCCACTGAGTGTGAGGCTCAGTGAGTGGGAGGCTGAGAGAAGGGAGGCTGAGAGAGTGGGATGACAACAGTGGGAGGCCAAGAGAGTGGAGGCTGAGAGTGGGAGGCTGAAAGAGTGGGAAGCTGAGAGTGGGAGGCCCAGAGAGTAGAAGCCCAGAGTAGGAGGCCCAATGTGTGGGAGGTCCTGTGAGTGGGAGGCTGAGAAGGTGGAGGCTGAGAGAATGGGAGGCCGAGAGAGTGGGAGGCTAAGCAAATAGAGGCCAAGAGATTGGAGACCAAGAATGGGAGGCCCAATGAGTGGGAGGCCTAGTGAGTGGGACGCTGAGAGTGGTAGGCCAATAGTGGGAGGCCCAAAGAGGACACGCTGACAGAGTTGGAGGCCGTAAGTGGCAGGCTAAGAGTACAGAAGCCAAGAGAGTGGAGGCCGAAAGAATGGAAAGCTGAGAGAATGGAGACCAAAAGAGTAGAGGTCCTGTGAATGGGAGGCTGAAAGAGTGGAGGTGGAGAGAGTGGGAGGCCAAAAGTGGCAGGTTAAGAGTATAGAGGCCAAGAGAGTGGATACCAAGAGCGGGAGGTCGAAAGAGTGGGAGGCTGAGAGAGTGGGAGGCCCAAAGATTGGAGGCGGACAGAGTGGGAGGCCAATAGTCGGAGGGTGAGAGAACAGAGGCCAAGTGAGTGGGAGGCCAAGAGAGTAGAGGCCCTGTGAATGGGATGCCCAAAGAGTGGAGGCTGAGAGACTGGGAGGCCAGGAGAATAGAGTCCCAGTGTGTGGGAGGTCCAGAGTGGGAGTCCCAGAGCCTGGAGGTGAGAGAATGGGTGGTGAATAGTGGTAGGCCAGCAGTGTGGAGGCCCAGTTTGTGGAAGGCCTAATGGTTGAGTACGAGGCCCAGAGTGAGGGCCCAAAGAGTAGAGGCTGAGAGAGTAGGAGGCCCAGAGAGTGGGAGGCTGAGAATGTTGGAGGCTCCGAGTGTGGGAGCCTAGAGAATGGAGGCCAGGAGAGTGGGAGGCCCAGTGAGTGGGAAGTGAGGATGGTGGAATGACAATAATAGAGGCCTTGTGAGCGGGAGGGTCATAGTGGGAGGCCGAGATTCGAAGCCCAGAGGGTGGAGCCTGAGAGAGTGGGAGTCAAGGCCCAGAGACTGGAGGCCCAGTGAGTGGGAGTCCCAGAGAGAAAAAGCCCACCCAGTGGGAGGCCCATAGCGGGGGGCCCAGCGAGGTGGCTGCAGCAAGTGCAGGCCCAGGGAGGGGGTGGCTGCAGAAGCAGGAGGCCGGTGAGCGCAGGCCCAGACAACGCAGGCCCTGCAAGTGCCTCAGAGAGTGGCTGCAGCAATGGGCAGGGCAGGTACGTTTTCCTGAGGGGTAACGTCATAATGCCTCCTGAAGGTGCTGTGAACTGCTCTTCAGCTATGCTCTCGATGTTTTTTCCCTAAATACTCAGCTTGCCACTCAGTGCCTGCTGGCACGCACACATGTGTGACCCACACACACCTGAGGTGGGGACAGGGTCTGTCTCAGCCTGCTCACTGTGGCTCCAGCCTTTGAGCAGTCTTGCTCAGCTCCGAAAGGCTCATAACCCCCGAGTTGTGCCTAATCAGGCAGCATCTGAGATTAATTGCAAGGGCTTTTCTCTACCCACCCACAGAGATAAATGCAGAGGAGCCAATTTGGTAATTGTCCTGAGCCTCGGTGTGCTTCTGAGTTGTTCCCAGGCCAGGATGAAACTCGGTGAGGGAATATTTGCCGAGATGTGGATCGAGCACTTACTGCTGCTCTGGCTGATAAAGTTACCAGGGTGTCTTTAATGGGGCAGAGCCAGGGAAAGGGGCATTAGAAACGGAGCTGGTGAGAGGTGGGCTGGGAAGGGGTCAGGAAGGTTGCTACAGGTGAACAACAATGATGTTAAGAGAGGGGAAACTCCTGCTTTGGCTTTGCTTTGCCTGCCTCCTGCTTTCAAACAGCTTTGAAACCTGTTGCTGGTGTTTCCTATGGCTCCCTCATACCAGAAAGAAGGGGGCAACCGTTTTGATTGTCACCCTTGAACTGGTTGCGCTTCAGATGTGATATTGTGATGGTGACCCATCTGATGATGCCATTATCTAAAGGTGAGGTGCTCTTGTTTGGTTTTGGTAACCTACAACATTGTCAGGTTGGTGCAGGACATACGTTGCTCAAAGATGTTGGGGTGTAAACAAATAAAAGATGGGGCAGAAGCAGAGATGCCATTTGAAGTGGAGTGGTGCTTTACTGGCTGTGGGTAGGCAGAGAGGGAAAAGCAGCCTTGGCACCTGTTAGTGGCCATTAAAAACTCCCATGTTCTGCTAATCCGTGCTCGTAAAAAGGCCATCTGCTAATGCTCAAAGGTCATTAAGCTACCAGCCCTGTTTACTCCTCCCGCATTGCTGGGCCAAGCCTTTCTGAGAAAAGAGGGCTTAAATGGTTATTATGGTGGCGCCTGCTCACGCTGCTGTATGGTTAAGGGTCTGTCACTATTTTCATTAGAAACCCAGGCTTTCAGGGCTTTTTTTTAACTTGACCATTAAAGTGCCTGTTTCTCGCTGCCTGCGCAGGCTCTGGTGTAGCCTGGCAGATTTCAGGGACAGAGAGAGTTCTTGTAGGCACAATTTTTTTAATTTTTGTTTTAAGAAATCAATGCTGCTTCTATTTTAATTTGAGGAATTGAGAAGTTCAGAAAGCTTTGGTCTGGGGTACTCCGGCAGTGCTGTTTTAACTCAGTCATGGTTGTGCTTTGGAAAGGGAAATGCTGTGTTGGACTGGTTTAAAGTGAAACTGTTTATTGCTTTTATATTTTCATTACAAGAAACAAAAAAAGAAAAAGTGTAGAAAACATAAGACCAGTTTGTGTGCAACTCTGAGGGCTGCTACTTTCCTAGAGTTGTGGGGCTATACTGGGTGTTGCTGGTGGGGCTACAAGAGTCAGCAGTACGGTCTGCCTGTATAAATGAGATGGTGTCCCCAAGCAGGCAAGCATTTGTATCTCATGTGGTCTGGGCACTGCATATGGGTTAAGGAAGAAGCTGAGGCCTGAAGTCTGAATTGCCTTGATTTCGTAGGTTTTAGTCAAGCCTTTAAGGTTACATTAACATAGTTTTCTTGTGGTTAAATGGAACTATCAAAAACTTCGATAATTCTTTTTTCCTTCTGAGACTTCCCAGCGATAAAATGAGATGTAGCTGCTCAAGTTTTTATCCGTCATTTCTGATAATGACAGTGTCTGTCTCATAAAAACCTGCCTTTTATCTTCCCCAATTAGCTGAGTTGCTGCACCCTTGTGCTGCGAAGTTCTGAGTGTGCTGCAGCTTCTTCCTGAACGCAGTCAAAGCACCATCTCCCCATCTCCACAGGGCCAGCCTGTCCACAGCACCCACCCTCCAATCTCCGCTCCCATTGGCATTAGTTTAATCTTTTGCTTTCTGCATAACATAAAAAAGAAACCTGGGTCAATGAATAATGAAAGCTCATTCAAAACCTGGACTCTTACAGTTTGGTCTCTGCTGCCTTTTATTTTAAATGGATTTTCTCTCACATATCTTTTTAATTTTTTTAATTTTTTTTTTTTTTACCCCCCCCCCCCCCCCCCCCAAAGTTAATGCTTTCAGACCTTCCCTTTTGGATTTCACGGGGGTTTTCATCCAGGATTTAGGGGAAGTTCACACTGATGTCTGTGATTCACTTGTTCTTCAGATTATTTTTATTTCTGTTCTGACTGAGCTCTGAGGCCAGCCAGGGACAGGATGCTGTTCTGCTGGCCACTGTGTGTAAATAAGGAATATGGACTGCCTTGGAGTCATAAAAGGGCATGGAAAACAGAGGGAAGGAGTGTATCCTGGGTTTTTAAAACAGCCTTTCCAAATCATGATGCTGAACTAAAAAAAAAAAAAAAAAAAAAAAAATCCAAAAGTCTCCCTGACTTAACTCACCAGAGAAGTTTTTGCCAGAACCCTCTTCTTACCAGCCAGTCCTTCTTAAATCTGTAACAACCCAACAGGTAGTTAAAATAGTCCCAACTAATTGTAACCAGGACTGCTGGCTTCTTCTGAGCTATTGTTCTGATTACGCACTACAGCCAAAAGCTTCAGGAGGTATATAGACAAAGTAGTTAGTGTAAGAACTCAAAACAAGAACAACTACAGGCCTGGCTTTTTTTATTAAACTGCTATAAAAGCAGGCCTTGGGTCTCTGCTGCAGATGTGTCACAGTCCCCTGCTCCAGTGCTTCCTATCCAACTATTTTTAACCTTATTAGCAGAGAGAGCCTTTGGCTGTGGTGGTGGAGCTCACCCGGCACTCATTATAAACTTTCTTTGGTTTATATCTATCTCTCAAGTGTAAGCCTACAATATGGTAGGCTTCAGTTGAATGTAATCCCCCTACAGATCCATGTTGTAACAGTGGGTTGCTTTAAAGGAGTCTGAGGCTGATGGTAGGTCTGCAGGTGGAGGAGGGGGGAAGAAGTTGTTCCCTCCTTGGTCTTTCCATGCTGCTCAAATTTCAGTTGCATCTTCTAAAAATATTAATTTACTGAAACTGCAATTTACCAAAATTGAGATTTACCTTTATCCTTGGGCCATGTAAAGAGCCCTGCTTTTGACCAGTATTTAGTCTTGGTTTCTGGCATTGTTTGGGACAGCCTGCTGCCAAGGTGCCGTTTGCCAGAGGTTTCACTGCGAAGGTTTGTCTCATCTGGTACATGCAGAACAGTTTGACATGGCAAAAGCTAAGTATTAACTAAATTATTATAAAGTGGGCAATAATTAGGAGTGATCAGGGAGGATAGTGAATGATGGATCTCTCTGATCCACAGATTGAGGTGTGACTGTAGCATAGCAATGCGAGTAGTGTGTTTGGATAGGAAAACCTTGGTGGGATGGCCACCACAGCCCTGGGAGGGCTGCAGGTGAGATGGAGGTGGTTGTCCAAAGCAGCTCAGCTTGAAGCTAGTTTGGGTGGCTGTGCACCAGGCAGGCAGACCCAGGGAGCAATGGGGCAAGATGATGTCCTTTTCTGGGTTTTCCTGCCATGGGCCAGATCATCGGTTTGTATAACTCAGCGTTGCCCCATTGACTTCGTGAGAAGACTGAATTACAGCATGTGTTACAAGTTGAAGTTTTAATTTGGATTTTCTTGAAACACATAGAAGTGATAAATTTTGTACAACCTCACACCACTATTCTAACATCTACTGTTTCAGAAAAGGTCTTTTTTAAAAAAAATACATTATTTAAAAAAAGTTTCAGTTTTTTTATATTGGTTTGTTTTTTTGTTTGTTTCTTTTTTAAATTGTATATCAAATGCTGAGCAGAACTTGTGAATGTAAGAAAACATCTCTTCATCAACAGATGTGGTACAGTAGCTAGAAGTGAGAAGACAGAGGGGGTGTAGCGTAGAGCACAGTGATGACCGCCCCCCCCACGCCCCGGCCCTGAACCTACAGGGACTGATGTGATGGTCAGTAACATTTGAGACTGGCTTAGCCCATGCACTGACAAAACTTGCTAGTGACGATAAGAAGTAGAGCCTTTAAGCTAGTAAATTGATCAAAGAAAATGGATGTGGTTGTCATGATAGCATAGGAAGCCAAGCCTGGGACTCTCTGGGACAAGAGACTATGGGAGGAATTGTCTTGCGGTAGATATGGTAAGGTATTTGTAAAGGCAATGACACAGTGAACAGCCATCCTCAATGCTGGAGTGGTGGGAAATGCTGTTTTCCGTCCCCCTTTATCCCTCTGTTTGAACCAAGTACTAAAAAAGGTGTTTCATATTTTTGCAGTAGTTGGTACTTAAAATATTTAGGTCCCTTATAGGTACTGACACAGCCTACTTTGGTAGTACACAGGAAAGCAAACAAGGAAAGAGACAGAAAGCACAGACAATTCCTCAATGTCATGTTTCACCGAGGCCATAAAGGGGAGGAGGCAGCAATTTGTTGGTATTCTTGCTCAGCACACAGCCAAATTGTTGGCGAGTTTTGGAGTTGAGTGGAAAAAATGTCTTGTCTGGGGAAGGGCGAGGGATTTCACTTTGCAGATATGCTTCTATTTTACTGCATATATTTATTTGTTTATCTCTTGCTTAGGAGCGTTGGGTAGGTCAGCTCCATAGGATTAAATCATATCCCAAACCTTCCTGGCTTTGTGACAGTACAAACATTATTGGATTTAGTTCCCTTCTGCTTATCCACCTCCTGTTTTCCAAGATCCCTATTATTATTATAATAATACCCACAAAACTCCTGCTCTGAGATCAGAGGGGTTTTCAAGTGCCAAAGCAATCAACAAAACATACCTGGTCCTTTTCATCTCCTTTAATCCCATCATATGGGAATATCCCAATAAATGATCACGTATCCAAAAATTCTTTCTCTGTAATGACGCTTAATTTTTAGCTCACAGTTTTCAAGAAACTGTCTCAGATATGAAAGAAGATGTACTGGGACCTTCCTATGTCATCAATAAAATAAAAGTTTGGGTTGAAAAATTATCTTATGGAATAAAATAGAATAACAAAAATCCATCATTATCTATGTTTCAGAAAAGGATTGTGTGTTGTTTAGCATTTTAGTTAGAAATGATGTATGACTACATCATAAAACACTTATATTAAAAAGATCTTCTCCCCCTGAATTCAAAATATATATTGTACTCTCTTATCATCCAGTCATTTTAGAGTGAAAGTTAAAAATGCCCATCCTGTGGTAGTAGTTGCCGGTATTATATCTTATAGCTGATAAATTCTTCTAATACTTTTACTTAAAAGGCCTATTACTCAGGGCTTGTGAGTGTAGACATCTATTTTCTTATTGAAAATGGTAATGCCAAGGATAGTGTTTTTGTATTTAGATTGGCATTTATGGTTTCCCCTAGGCTGCTGAAGGTCAGCCCAGCTTGGTCTCTGGAAGTTTGGGTCATGTCTGTGTACCTCATTGAAGAGGGGAAAATCTTTCCATGGGCTAAGAAGCAGTGGAGAACAGGAGCTTGTATTATTTTGCCAAGGCACAGTCTATGCTTTCTGTTGTTTTTTTGTGCATATGTGGAAAAACACTCAATTTTAAAGGAAATCAAGTGTTAGCAGAATAAAAGGTGGCCCATGCCATGGTTCAAAGTCTTGAGGGCTTGAGCTGTCCAGGAGTTTTCACAAAAATCCCTGTATCGGGAACAGGCAATATGACAAAAAGCAGGACTCTGTAACATCCTGGTTTGATGTTTTAGAGATGAAAAGTTTCTTCTGCCCGAGGCATAAATTTTGGCTTGAATGAGAGAGCCTAACCCTAAGGCAAAGATGCTAGGACCCAGATACCTGTTACTGGTTTGAACCATGCAGAGCAGAGACTTATAACTGACTTTATCGTGTCCCAAGTGAATGCCCTCACCACTAAAAAGTGACTATTGTAAAGAAAAAAAGGGAAGGGGATTTTTTTTCTGGTGGTGGGTATTTTGGTTTGTTTCATTTTGGTTTGTTTCATTTTGGTTTGTTTCATTTTGGTTTGTTTCATTTTGGTTTGTTTCATTTTGGTTTGTTTCATTTTGTTTTTTCTCCTAAAGAACCTGGATCCATGCAGAACATCAGCATCTCTGAAAATTCAAAGTTTCACAAGAATGGAAAAAAAAACCCTTTCCCACATGTTTGATAAGAGTTTTTGACTCAAGTCGTAGGAGCGTGCAAGGCAGAACTGGGTAAAATCAGACCAGTCGCTTTTGTGGGAAAGCAAATGCTAGCAGAAGAGGGAAGTCTGCAAAGTAACTAACCTGAACGTTCCTCTCTGGCCTG
The DNA here is from genome assembly GCF_026419915.1 of Harpia harpyja. NCBI lineage: Eukaryota > Metazoa > Chordata > Aves > Accipitriformes > Accipitridae > Harpia > Harpia harpyja. The sequence continues at coordinate 51,605,715 of NC_068943.1, read as the reverse complement.
CAGAACAATTTACTGAAGGGGCGGTTAAATGGCACAGATTAAGCTCATTAATGGTTCAGATATTTGCTTGGTTTACACAATGCTGTCCAGCAAATTATATTGATGCTTGACAGAATTATTGTCATTATTTATTTTGCTATAAGCCAGATTTATAGATATTTGTAGCTTTTGTAAGACTAAACATAAGAAACATTAATAGCTTTACTAATTATATCACTGCTTTAGAGATATAAATAGTGATAAAAATGCCAAGTAAAGTGAGCTAGTAAAACATTTTAAAGAGAATTTTAAAGTGAGTTACTGATCGATGATCCCTTGGGTGAGTCTTAACTTTTGAATGTGAGAGTGGCACTTCCCACTAGGGCATGAGTGCCTTTTACCTCCATCAACTCCTTGGGGAGAGATGAGGAAGAACAATAGTTGTATTGAACAACTGATTATTAAATCAGATTGCATAATCTGAAAAATATTGATATCCTATAATAGCGTAAACTGAGGCTGAACTTATTACAGCACAACAGGTTTGGTCTTTTTTTTCACCTTTACCTTGTCCTCAGTCCCTTCTGCCTTCTGGATGGTTTATCTGTGCTTCTTTGTCTCTTATAGCATGCTAAAATTGCAACCTCTTTAGAGCAGGAGCTGCCTTCTCCCTCTGTCTTATTACAGACATGTACAGGCCCTAGCACAGCACAGCTCTGATGAAGAATTTGAGGTCCTAACAACAATATGAATAATAATTTCATGGCTGTTTAAAAAAAAAAAAAATCTTTAATAGGTAAAAGTGTCTATACAGAGCTATATACAAACTAAAGGTGCGGTTTTTTTTACACAGCTGTCAAATGAAAAATGTGTTTTCCTAACTATTGATCCCGGTTTTGCTGTGAGCACCCTTTTAAGGAGGGAGATAATGAGTGAGAAAAGAGTTAATAAATGTTCAGCCGTTACCACAAGCATGAATGGAAATCCATCATTGGTTTAAGTGCTGGATGGGCTCTGGACGATAATCTAAGCCTGTTTGACCATGATCAGTGCCACCGTGAAGAAACTTGCAGGGCCCTGGGAGCTGTGATCCTTAGGGATGGCGCGCGGTTCCCTGCTTTTCTCTGATATACAGCATTGTAAAGCCCTGAGTTTTATTTTTCACTGAGTTTAGTAATGACCTGGTTGAAACTCCCTTGAAGCTAGCAGAAAGACTTGCAGTCTCTAATGGCCTTTGGATCAGGATTGTTGTGGTGCTTTCTTGGAGCGAACTGCCAGTGGGAAATTTCTCCCAGGTGGTAGAAAAAACAATTTTCCTTTTTTTTTTTTTTGTTTTGTTTCTTTTTTCTTTTCTTGCAATTTCTGATTAATTGGTCTTCCTAACACTGTTGTGAATAACGTATTGTGGAGGTGGATGTTCCTAGGAGGAAAAAGTTGGGGCCCAACTCATCTGTGGTGACATCTCATTGCTGCTTGGGATAAGCACAAGTGTGGTGGATTAAGGGCAAAGCTTTAGAGCAGACCATGCCAACCTTGTAAAGAAGAGGGGGAACATGATCCTGAACCCAGGGAAATCCTCTACATTTGGGCTGCCTTCTTGCAGTGTGACAACAGGCCAAGCAAGTGACAGTGGGACTTGTAGTCCTCATTGGGAAATTGGGATGATGCATCTCCACTGAGGCTGGGAGAGCTGAAAAAGTTTGGCACTGGCACCTAGCCACACAGCACCCAAATGCTTACCCACACCACGTGAGCATCTTGGCTGTGCAAAGCAACTGGGAAACCTCATAGGAACAAGCTTTGGTGGAAGATTTCTGGAGCTTCTTTCCAGTCATGCTGTAAATATCACAGGGGCTGTTTTCCTTCTGATCCCAAACTAGAGAGGAAAGGGACAATTCGCACGTATTTTTGAACCATAAAAAACATGTGGCTTGACATTGGTTCCAGAAACAGGCCAAGATGTAGGATAACCTTATTTTTTTCTGAAATATTTGAACTATCTCTTCTCCCTGTGTCATGAAGCTGTGCCATAGCCTTAGAAAACAAACAGAGTGTGCTCTGGGACTTAGTTCTCAAAATGTGGGCAAAAGGAAGAGTCTGTTTGACTTAGGTTAGCAGAACTTTATACTCAATACTAAAACTCAAAGTCAAATCCCTGCATTGCTCCCTTATTTTCATCTTCTCTAATATACTCTGTAGCACAGAGTTTAAATTTAGGAACTTCAGGGGGGAGGTTATCTGATTTTTGTGGGTTGCGAGTACGGAGAAACGGCTTCATGTGTGGTTCTAGCCTGGGAATTGACAAGACAACAAATGCTTTTAATGAGTAGTCCTACTGTGGATGAGAGTTTGTCGTGGTTTAACCCCAGCCAGCAACTAAACACCACGCAGCCGCTCACTCACCCCCCCCCCCACCCAGTGGGATGGGGGAGAAAATCGGGAAAAGAAGCAAAACCCGTGGGTTGAGATAAGAACGGTTTAATAGAACAGAAAAGAAGAAACTAATAATGATAATGATAACACTAATAAAATGACAACAATAATAATGAAAGGATTGGAATGTACAAATGATGCGCAGTGCAATTGCTCACCACCTGCTGACCGACACCCAGCCAGTCCCCTGAGCGGCGATTCCCCGCCCCCACTTCCCCGTTCCTATACTAGATGGGACGTCACATGGTATGGAATACACCATTGGCCACTTTGGGTCAGGTGCCCTGGCTGTGTCCTGTGCCAACTTCTTGTGCCCCTCCAGCTTTCTCGCTGGCTGGGCATGAGAAGCTGAAAAATCCTTGACTTTAGTCTAAACACTACTTAGCAACAACTGAAAACATCAGTGTTATCAACATTCTTCTCATACTGAACTCAAAACATAGCACTGTACCAGCTACTAGGAAGACAGTTAACTCTATCCCAGCTGAAACCAGGACAGAGTTTCAGGTTGAAACCTAATCAATCCAAAAGCAAAAAATGTTTTTTTTCTGCCTTTTTGTCCCCAGAAGTGTAAACATACTTGTAGGAACTGCATTGACTTCTCTTCCTCTTAGTGCTTTGGGACTGTACGAACCAGTTGGTCAACAGTGTGCAGTGGGGGGTGTGGGTAGCAGTACCCCACATGCCAAGAGGGCTTCTTGAGAGGACTTCTAACTGCTTCTCCAGTACCTCTAGGTAAAAGCTTGCCTCGCAGCCAAATTAACTGATCGGTGTCAGTCTGAGGCTGTTGGAAAGTAGGCAAGACCATGTTTCGTCCACTTCAGCAGACATGCTGTTAAAACAGTGTATCCTACTTTTATGAGCATGTTTGGGACCATCGCTCTCTACCTGCACTCAGGTTCATGGGCTTCCTTTGCTTTTACTCTCTTTCCCAAGATGGCTCTTTGACTTGCAGATATTTTAAACTTCTTGGAGACCCCAGAATCTGGTCATCTATTCTAAAAAAATGACATCTGCCAGTCTAAGTGTAAACCCCAGTTTATAGGTAAAATCAGAAATTCAGAAATTATATTTGCCTTCTGTTGATCTTTGAAAGAAATAATGAAAAAGTTATGGGGGCTGAAGGGGTTTTGTGGTTGCCAAGAAATACCAGTCCTGAAGTTTCAGAAGGTTAATGACTGTCTATATTGAGAAAGAATACAGCCCTGTCTAATTATCTTGCACCAATCAGGATAAAGGTTTGGCAGTTGGGTGAGTTGAGTCGGGACTAGTTGAATAATGTAGATAATTTTTACCTCCACATTTTTTTTCCAAAAAAGGGGATGTTGCATCTTTAATTAATGTTATATGAATACATTTCAGATAGACCCAAACACAGGGCAACTGTGTTTCAGAAATGCTGTTTCTACATTTAAAATGTATTTGAAATGTAATTTAAGAAAAAAGATAATGGAAAAAACCCCTAAAATAACTCGAAACAAGCCAGAATATAGTAGCTCATCATTACACTAATATATCAAACAATATGAGCTTAGCTTAATTATCCCCTTTGAGAGTTGAGAAAACTAAGCACAACCTTCAATTTACAGCTGTTTGGTGCCGGGAACCTGAATTATTATTTAAGAAGGGAAAAAAAAAAAAAGTTTATTTATTGTGACCTACACTCAGTTTTTATTCATCATGGAAAATCTGTATATTCACAAATGAGGGCTATTCATCTGCAGACTGCAGCATTCTTCAGCTGTCCGGGGCTGCATCAGCCGCACTTCTTCAGCTTTTGTGTTCATCTCGAAGCCTCTTCATCCAAATTGTTCATCATCTTGATGGCGGAGCTTTATCTTGCTCTAGTGCAGCTGCATTCCCCTTATCCAAAGTGCTGAGAGATACAAGGGAGAGGGAGAGAGGAAGAGAAAGAGACGCAGAATAGAAAAGAGAAAAAGGAATGGCCGGTGCTCATATGAGGATAATTTGTAGTTTCTCAATAATAATAATAAAAAAAAAAAAAAGGAGGACAGGCTAATTACTGGCTTAACTAGGGCAGCCTGTGGATCCTCATGTCAAAAGGACTAGCGTAATTATTTGCCATCAAAGCACATTCATATTGTGGTACAAAAGAAGGGCCTTTCGCAAATGGATCTCACTAATAAACAGGGCTGAGAGGAGCATTATGTGTCTCCCTGGATGCAAGCGCATTAACACAGTGACATGGAGCATAACTCTCAGCCTGGAGGGGGGGGGGGGGGGAGAGAGAAAGAATGATAATTATCCCCCTCCTCATCTTTCCTCTCCTTTTCCTTTGTGTTGGGCTAGCAAGCCGAACACAACCCGCTGGAAGGCCCAAGGCAGGCTATTAGTGACCTCTGAGCATTGACAAGGTGGCTACACTCTTAAAAGCCCAGCTCTCCATGTCAGGAGGGTCGCAGGAGCCCGCAAAAGGAGCCTTAAATGGTCCAGCAAACACTTCAACCTTAAAGACACCTGGAAGGTTGCGACCAATTTAATGTAGATGAATCTGGCATAAAGAGGGCTCTTTTGAATCCACAGACAAAAGTTTTTTGGTTTTTTTTTTCCTTATTCTTTTTTTTTTCCACGTTGTTTTTTCACAGGTCTTAGCATAAGAGATACTGGAGAAAGAGACTTGATTCTGGAGACCACTTCTGCACTCGCTGAGCAGATGTGGTGCCAGGCAGCCTCAAAGGCTGTGGCTTTTCATTAGGAAAAGTAAACAGGTTTGGAAAGAAGAATGGACATGTATATACATACCTTCCAGGGATGTCTGCAAGCATCAACACACTAAGACGTTTCAAACTCGGATATACTGCAAAATGTATGTGTGTGTATGTAGAGATATATATGTTATATGTAAGAGGACTCTCTGGTTTTGGGTTTTTTTAATACTCTAGCTACATAAGGCTATTCACCGCTGATGCCCGCTGGCAGACGTGCCCCACTTCCTCACTTGCCAGCCGTGGAGTTTATCTGTTGGGCTGGTGTCTGGCACTGGTTGCTGCCATGGCAAACCATCACCGAGTGGGCCCATCACTCGCAATGGATTAAAAGGCTTTGCAGTCAGCTTGGGAGAGCTGCTGGGAAATGTTAGGCACGGCGGTTTGGTTTTCCCACCCTCCTCACTTGCTGCTGTGCAATCTCAGCACTCAGGTGCATGAGGTTGCCTTGGCTGCACTGAGTCCTGGCATGTTTTCCCAAGGAAATTCCTTCTGCTCCTCCTCATCCTCTCACAGAGAGGAGGTGCAGGTTGCAAAGAGGGCAGTCTGTGCATAATGGGGATGAGCCACCCACCCCCAGTGCTCCTCTGCTCTCGAGGAACTAACAGGTTTTCAATGTTTTGGTTGGGGTTTTTTTTTGTTTGGGTTTTTTTTTTTTTTTTGTAATGTCCCTTTTAAAAAAAAAAACAAACCACAACACAAACCCAAACCTTCCCCCCCCCCCCCCCAACCAAAAAACCTAACCAAAACAAAACCCCTACTTTGAGGTCAGTGTTGATGTCAGAACTTTTTTTTTTTTTTTTTTTTAAAGTAACTGGGGGTCTGCATGGGTTATGTGTTCTAAAACAGCTCTGCTGGTCATTGAAACAGTAAACTGGCATAGTCCTTTCTTGTGACAGCCTTGCCTGACACTGCAAAACGTGAAATATGCAGCTAGAAAGAAGAAAGGTGTCGGTACGAGTTGGGACTGCATGGCACACAGTGACATGAATCCGTGCATGCAGCCACATGTGACTGGGATAAAAGGATTTTGAAGCCCAACTCATCTGTGTGACAAGGGGCTGAAAGCCAAAGTTGTTTCCTTTCCAGCACTCTCCTAGGTCACATCTAGGTCATGCTACAGAGAGGAGCCCCTTTTCCTTGTCACAGCACTCAGAGACATTGTTGTCCGTGTCACATTGATGGGCAGTAGGATCCCAGGTCCGCACACACCTATGAGCATCACTTGCCCTGGGAACAGCTCACCAAACCACTGGGTTTAGGATGAGAGTTGCCAAATTGTCAACCTCATGTACTCAATCATGAGTCAGATTTGAAAAATGATGAGATGGGTTTAAAATTTGTGGAGTTAAACCAGCTGTAGATCTCGTCTTGTTTCTCACCCCCACTGCCCTTGCTTGGTAACTTTAGAAAGGAATTGGATGCTTTCTCCATGTTGTGCTTTGCAAGGAAAAAGAGCAGTAAACATGGGCTTGTGGGGGGTAGGGATAACCCAGGGGAAACTCTTTAGTACAGATCACAGAAACCTGATGCAACTCATAGTAAAATAGCAAACATTGGTAATACAGGAGTACAGATGAACTGTGTGCTCCTACCCAGGCAGGGGTTTGGGGCTGGGCAGTGTTTCAATGACATGACCATTGTCTGTGACCTAAAAACCCACAAATACTCATCCATCCAGGAGCTGTACAACCCCTTACCCCAAACGTGTAGTGCTGGAGGGATGGGGACCCACTGGAGCAGCTGATAGCAGCAGCCCACTGCCAAGGAGACCCAAAGCTGCTTTTGGTCTCCTCCTAGATGTTTCCTAAACAGCAGCAAATTTTGCCTTTAGTTTACAGGAAGTTGTAACCAGGGACTTAATGGCAGATTTGGATCCACAGAGGTATGGCTATACTGGAATATAAAGAACATAATTAATTTCACCTTAAAATATCTCTAGGAAAGGGATTAGAGAGGTCAGCTTTATGAACTTGGGGTGGGGGAGGTGGGTTTTGTATTTTTATATTAATCCAGGTGAACTTTCCTGACTTAGTTGGATCCAGCCATGCCAAGGACCAGGAACTGATATTAGCAATAAAGACAACATTATTAATACCATTGCATCAATGTAAAGAAGGTTATAGAGTTAGCATTAAAAAAAAAAGAAAATCAATCCTCTGTTAATGGTGACTTTTTGCCATTAACTCGCTCTTTTGCAGTATTTTATACACTTATATAGTGTTTATGAATCTGGATATGTATTTCTAGTGTTGCCAAGAATAATCAAAGACAAATATAACAGTTGCAGTGTTTTTTTCCTGATGAAATTGTATTGCAGCTTCTAAACCCAGAGCTGGCCTCCAGCAAGGGACTGTGTCCTCTTAAAGTAGAAGTGTGCCGCTTGAACTTTGCTATCACATAATGCTTTCAAGGTTGCTTGTCTAAAGTGACTTAATTTGTACTGCAGAACTAGCCTTGTACCCACAAACACGCCAAAAGCTGCAGCGAGCCAGGGCAGCCAGGGCTATTACTAATTTTTTATTAAAATCCCTTAGGCACACACAGAAGGCCCAAAAGCAGCTTTAATAATAGACAACATACAGCACATTTTTCTTGTATTGCCATGTAATCAAATCTAAAGCTTCTGTTCACTTTCTTTGTTTTACCTAGAGGACCAGCTTCCAATTTAGTTGTGGCCTGCACTAAACTGATTTTTCATTGTAATTAATGCCTACTTTGGCCTCAGCCACTTATACAACTTTCCATTAGAGGTTTGCAGCCATCCGCAGAGTATTTCACCAAGCTACCCTCCTGATCCTGCTACAGTTGCAATTTTTGTTAAACTGTTTTTTTACTTTATTATTATTTTGCAAAGAATGTTTAAATTACACAGCCAAATAGGTTTCTTTTTCCCTTTTATTCCCCCCCCCCCCCTTTTTCCCCCTGCCTGCTGCACTTATTAAAGTGGTTGGGCAGGAGTCCAACTGGAAGGAAAGCCTTTAAGTGATTTCAGAAAGGGCTAGTGGAACTTATTTAGGCCTGGGGTCTGCTGTGGTTAATTTTCAGTCTCTGTTTTGTGCTGTCCATTTCCTCTGAAATACTACCTGGGGTTTAAGGTTCCTCAGCACAGGATGTTAATAGGCCTCTGCAAACATTCAAAAGGCAGCTTTCCCACCACTAACCTTAAAAAGATTGTGGCACTGGGCCCAGGGTCAGATTGAATAGATGAAAAAGTATATGCTGTGCTTTTGCTTGCTCCTTGGACCTTTCCCTGTTGGCTTGCCTGACATTTTCAGTGACTTTTCTTAGTACCTTATTTTCAGCGTGCTTCCTAGAAAATTCTGCTTATTACCTTCTATCCCCCCAACAGCATTACTAAATCAGGAAGCACAAGAATTTCTAACTATACTTTGCTGACTTCTTGGACTTTTCCCTTGCAGCTGCAAGGTGCTGCTTCTCTTGGCCCTGATGAACCAGCCAAGCCCTTTGGTGTATAACCCATATGCCATCACTACTACCCAGTTCGCTTGCCAACAATGCATCTGGGGCACTCTCTGCAGATCTCTTGCATGCCTCTTACCAAGGAGAGCATCTCTGCTGTGAGACTAAAGCAAAGAGCTAATGAGCAATTATGTGTGCCTCTGCTATATTGGCTCTCCTCCCTGGCACAAGAAATGCAGCCACAGGAGCTCTGGTGTAGGCATGCAGGTTTCTGGACACTGGGGTCCCACCTTCTGCAATGTTCAGATTCGGGTACCGACATTCTTGCCTTGCTGTGACATTGCTCAAAAGGAACTGAAGGGTACTGACTCCGTGTGCACCCTCCTACGTAGCTGAAAGCAGATACACTCACCTACCTTTTAATTGTACCTGAGAAATTAAGTAAAATTAGTGCTAAAATGTGCCTGGTGTCCTTCTGTCTGTGATGGCGGTTTATTGATTCTACTGTTTGAACATACTAACCTGATGGACTCTGTGCTAAGGGACCAGTTGTGTTGGTCTTCTTTACATAGGTGCAGCTCCCCTTAGGAAAGGAGGCGGATGCATTTAACTTCATTTAATTTAAGGGCTTGCTTGGGTGCAATATGTGGATTTTTAGAAATATGTCATGTTAGACTTCCCTGGAACGAGGAGGAGAGGTGGATGTGATATCTGGGATGACATAGGTCTGCTCTGTATTGTTACTGTGACAGAGGTCCCCATCTTAGTGTGGGAAGAGTAAGAAGCAGATTTTTTTTTTTTTTCCCCCTCCAGAATAGTGGTAGCCCTTCCTTAATTGACAAGGAATCCAAAGTAGCATTTGAGAAGAGTATGTGCAGACACCCAGATGTTCCAGATGTGCAGGTGATGGGCCACAAGCTAGGCCTTGAATCCCAAGCAATGGATTTACATCCCTACCCAAGCCAGCTGCCCTTCTGGCTTTTGACTCTGGTCCACAACTTGAGTCATCTCCCTCAGACCCATTTGCAAGCTCAGTCCTTTCTCACACCTCTGGAAACCAGAAGTGTTTCAGGTGAAGCAGATGGAGAACGAAGACTAGACCAGTGGAAAGATAGTGCAGTATCTGCTCTGTGTGAGCTGGTGTTGTGAGGCGTCACCACGGGTATGCTGAAAACGGGATATGCATGGTCCATGCTCTGTTGTAAGGATCTGCCTCCTTACACCTAGCAGTATGATTTCCAGGGCTACTTTCTCCAAGAGTGACCTGCAACTCCGTGCCTCTTCTGCATGTACAACAGCTTTAAATCCCTCGCTGTACCTGTGCCTGCGTGAGCACCCCCCTCAGAGAAGCAACTGATATTGGTCTAAACACATTTGTGTATCTCTCCCTGACATTTGCTCTGTTAAAAGGTCAGGCTTCTGCAGCGGAGACGAGAGCTGTCTTCCTCATTATCACATATTACTGCAAATTTCCATTTCCAACTCCAAAGTTTTGAGTGATTGCTGCTGCTGTGGCTGGGGCAATCCAGCACAAAGCACCATCCACCAGCCTGGAAGCTCTGCCCTGAACCATGCCGACAATGCTCAGGAAGAGAAGCAATGAGTGTTTGGGGAATATTTGGGAAAACCCAGTGAATTTCTTGCTGCAGTAAGTTCCTTGCTTGCAGTGACAAGTTGGAAAAATATGTGACAAATTTAACTTAGAAATGCAAGTCTGCAGAAAGAAAGGGCCATTCTGCGAAGAGTGATTCATATTTTTCAGTCTTCCCGCAGAAGCGCTGCTCTCGGTTTCTCTATAATATCTGATATTTCCTAATACCAGAGTGCGGTGCTGGCAAAGGCAAAACCTGAGGCTAAACTTCAGTCTGTATTCTTGCTCAGAGGAATTGGATTCTGGGATCTCTTTGGCTTTTGAAAGTCAAGAGGCCAGACTAGGAAGCAAAAGGGAGGGGGGTGAGGGAAGGGCATATTTTTCTTGTTAAACTAAGGTCTTGCTGATAGAAGATACAGGTGTTAAAATAAAAGTGTGTGACATTGGAGTTGGGCAGGCTTTTGGGGAGTTCACTTTGTAGGGTTGTCTGCTCTCTGCTTTTCATATCAACCCCCCTGTACAACTTCAGCAGCAGTTATATGTATCTTTACATATAAAAGGGACTGCAAAAGTTGGGGTAACATCATTGTAGAGTGAGCAGATATTGTTCTTGCTTTTTCCACTTACTTGGTTATGTACCGACAAACAGGCACAGGAAAAGCATTTGCTTGATTGCTAGATGACCTGGCTGGGAGATGGATGAGCATCTTGCTGGTACTCTTCTGAATCCCACGTGCTGCATGGATGGCCACTGGCTGACTTTCCCAATTTTTCTGCTGACTGCAAACACGCTGTAAGGTGGCCACTCAGTGGTGGCCTTGGGAGAAGGGATGATAAACTGCTGATTTAGTAGTGGAAGAGGTAGGGGAGAGGAAGGACCTTACTTACTTTGGCCTTGGATATTGGTGAGACCTGGGGAGCCCTTCTACAACAACAAAGTTGAAAGAACAAATACCGCACAGCACAGTTTTAATGTAGATTTTTTTTTCCAATAACTGCCATAAAGAAAATATACTTTAGAAACAAAATATTTTTTTCACATTCTTTCCCTTAGTTTTCATCCTTAATGTGGTGGTGGCAGACCACAGAGCTGTAGTCAGGGAAGGCAAAGTCCATACTGGTGTCTACTCTTCAGATACACAAATACTACGGATTACGGTATAGTAATTTCTCAGAGAGTGATGCACCTCCCTGCTCAGCTCTGTAACACAGTTGGGTACCCACTGGAGAAGGGGTCCCCTTTAGGATGGGCTACCACTGAAGCAGGGTGAGTCTGCAGGATGCTTTGACCATGTTCTTACCCTAATAACCCTTAATTTGTCCCTCCTTGCCAAATCTGGAGCAACAGAAACGCCTGACGCAGAAAAAGTATTTCACATAATTTCCTTGCCCTTGCATTTTTGTCTTATTAGGCCCACTAATTTTTTCTATGTTTTTAGGTACTTGGGAAGTCCCTTTCTCCAAAGCATTTGTAGGCACTTTGGATACAAAGCATCGTGCCATTTTTTTTACGTTAATTCAGTAAAGTAATAGTGATGATTTGAATTCTTTGCCATTGAAGTTGTGACTGAAGACAGTTGTAAGGAAACAGGATGAGGATGACCTCCTTTTATCTGTTCTCCTGTCTTGCTGTTATAGAAAGTTAGTGCTAGCTTAAACTCTGGTTGCCATTAATGAAAAATTCCACTATTTTTATTAAATTTCAGAATCACCTCAGCTAGCATGAAAAACAATGATATTGGATTTCTTTTTAAAATTAACAGTGTATGTAACACCCTAAAAAAAGCTGACATTTACTTAGTGCCTGGAAGCAAAGAGACTGCAAGGCGGACGGCAAGCTGCTGCGCTTTTCTCCCTCATCCTGCAGCCTGCGTATGTGGTTGGGAGACATGGGGTGAGGTGGCTCAGGGCGGATTGCACAGTTAGGATAAAAGCCAAGAAACACCACCACAATTGCTACCTTTCACCAGTAGGAGAACATCAGGGCTCACAGGGGAAAAAAAGATTTATTTTAGCAGCTGGCCTGGATGCCTGCCAAAATGAGAGGGAACTCAGAAGTGGAGCTGGGGATCTTGATTCAAGGATGCGGGAGATGTGAGCTGGGGCTGGACAATCACCAGCTCTGATCTGCGCTGTGGTCAGGCTGGGAAGGGACCTTAAACCCTCTTCAGATGTCAAAGGGACATTCGCCATCCAACTGATGTAAGAAGTGGGGATGGTGCACGGGGGTCACAGAGCAAGGAGCCAGCCAGTGAGATGGGAGGAGAGCTGACGAGAGATGTTACTTTAATTTGACTTAAGATTTTTAAGACATGTTTATTTGTGGTATAAAATTATGGAGTTAGTACCTTACCTTGGATTCATTTTAAAATTCATTCTCTTTAGGAAGTTACTACTGCAATCAGCAGGATCCCTTATAAAAGAAAAGCAGGGAGTCACTTCATACCTGTTTGCAGGCATTGGAGAGGGTGCAGTGTCTGGTAGAGTCCAGCCTATCTTAGGCTGGTAGTGTTATTTGATTAACAGTCTGGGGCAACCTGGAAATGAGCTTGCCTTCAAGGAGAGTCCACAGATCACCAGGAACATATTCTTGTAGGGAAGTGTCCTCATTGCCTTCCTAATTCATTCTTCCTCACCTTATCCAACATGCATTGCTACTGGATTATTGACTATGTGATTTCTTTTCTTGATGTGAGCCACAATAGAAAAGGAATTACTGTACAAGACAGGGAAATAAAGCAGGGTTGTATGTGTTAGACTTGCGGTAATATTGAGTATGGCTGGTACATGGCATGCTCGTTCTCATTTAGGGCTTGGTCCCCACTCTCCTCTGGGGCTTAAAGGATGCTCTGGATGTGTAGAGAAAATGTGGGACCAGAGACCTGCGCCAAGGTGTCCCTCCATCCTTGTAGCCCTTTGCCATAGGGGACTCTTGACAAATCTGGGGGGCCCATACAGTACAGAAATTGCTTGAGTCTAATGGGTGTGTGTGCAACAATTAAACCATGGCAGGCAGGACAAGCCCTCACACTCCAGGTTATAAACTGATTTGCCTGGAGTTGGGAAAAGTCATCCCACCTGCAAACACAGCCTGACACTGAGTGTCCAACAGACACTGTGCAGGAAACTGTTGCAAAAGTCTGTGTGTCGTTAAAGCATCAGTGGCACAAATCTGCTTTTGGGAGTAGGGTGACTGTAAATATACATGCTCCCCTTCTGCCCCAGTTCCCCAGGTACCGGTTAAGAGGAGCAGTATTTCTCTGTATTGCGTGTTGGGTTTAAATTCTTCCCTTACAGGGAATGCTTGTGAGAGGGTGCTGCAGATTTCTCCTGTTACATGCGTCGCCTATTTCCAGTCTTGGTTTGGTTTGCTCCTGGCTTTGAACTCCTGCATGTGCTAAGCACAATGCAAAGATGTCTCAGTAAAGGCTGAGATATCCAGGTAAAGGGTGCTCTGTAAGTATATATGATTGGCTGATCAGTTCTGATCAGCAGCTGGGAATTATAAATAGCCTAAAAGCAGCTAACCATCATCCTACGCTGCCATAGTAATAAATAAGAAGTGCATATTTTTGAAAGGCTTTTACTCTTAGAAGAGAAAAAGATATAATAGCTTTTTTTAATATGTCACATAATTTATTCTGACAAACAGATGTATTTTGTTTTTGCCATTATCATTTGATGAAATACTTTAAAGCTGGTCCAAGGTGGTGCATTTTCAAATATAATGTATACAGTACATCTAGCAGTTAACAGAATTTGGATGTGCAGTATAGAATGGTCCTTATTTTTACTGAAAAAAATAAAGGCACTAATTACTTACAGACAAGATACTTAGCACAAACAGATAAGCTTCAAAATGAAAAATTCTCGGTTTATGATAATTATGTTCTCTGCTTTGTTTTCAGAGACTGATAATTTGAGGCTTTAAAATCACCAGGAAGCCATTAATTGGAATTCTTCAATAAAAAATAAATTACATAGAAGTTCATGATGAGTTGTAAAAACACAGAGACTGTATTATGCAGTGAGCGACATTGCTCTACTATTTATAGACATGCATAGCCATGTAACAGCAAAACTGTAAAGAATTTGAGATGTGCAGATAGCAATTATTCACGGATCCCAACGATCTGCAGATATTTCAAATAACTGCTTTTAGCAGATCAGCTATCCAATAAAAGCAGGGCTTTATTTCCAAGTGGTGCTCTTCTAACATGTTGCTTCTTGTTTTTGACATCTTATATGACATTATTCTCTTAGAGAGGATTATGATGAGAAGACATGGAAATCCACATATCAGAGCAGATGCTCCACTCCATGCGTGTGCTTATCGATAGGAGTTAAGGGGATTTCTCTCATGAAGGGTCAGTATGGTCCTTCCGCCTGTACCAGGCTCAGATCCTGAAATCCATAGCAGCTGACCAAAAGAAAGCGTTTGATTTCTCTTTCTTGCCCCACTTTTCTGCTCTCCCCTTGCTCTCTGCTTTCACCCAGGACCAAATCCTCAGTGGTTGGTCCTGTGAAACCTGGTAGAGCAGGCTCAAGGACTAAGGATCTGCCCAATGGCACTGATCACAAGATTTTTCTTGACTTATGGAGCTGGACTGAACCCTTGTTGGAGCTATGTGAGCAATTTGGAGGGATTTAGGAGATGTGCTACTGAGAGCTTCCACCCACCCAGACCCCCTAAAGTATCCACTGCTGGCCTTCTAAACATATGGCACTGCAGTAGGGCAGAGCCACCAGACTTCAGCAGCTTTCTATTGACAGCTAGTCTCAAAAGAGCGGTAGACCCAGCCAAGTGTATTGCTTTATTCAACTTTTCTCCTGCCTTTCTCCAGCACGTGGGTGAGTCCCACAAGGAGACTGGTCTTCCCCTTTCCCGAGAGAGAACTGACACCTCTTTGCTATTGCTCAGGATCCAGGCCTGAGACTTGAGACAAAGCCACTAATGAGCCTCAGTTAATTATCTGACCCAGAGAGTATAAAATACTGTTATATTCCAGCTACACTCTTTTCATGACCACTGACATCCTGGGCTCCTGCAAGGAGCTCTTTAGATAAAGTAAGTAATAAAAGTAATCGTAGGGATCCTTGACACATGCCACCTAGTAAAGGAAATGGAGCAGATTTCAGCTCATTCACCAGTGAGCTCAAGGGGTTGCACAAAAGAATGAAGTGGCCTTGATAGAGCCTGGTCTAAAGTTACACTTCAGGAAGACGGAGGAAGTATTTCCCAAGGACCTGATCAAAGGCTCTCAATGCCAGTATAATGCCTTCTGGCTGCCATCATACACAGGTAGTATTCAAGGGCTTTACATGACTCTCTGGCAAGTGCAGAACAAACATCATCAGTCTAGGTGAGTTAATTCTCACAATATCAACAAGCGCAGAGTTGCAAACTAACTTGTTTAATATTTTCTGGCTAAAATTAATCAAAGGTATCAGCTGGTTTATTCCACGCACCCCCCCCCCCCCCATTTGTTTAAATCTGAGTTAGTGTGATCACAGGGAAAGCAGAACAATGCAAGGCCAGGGAGACAAGGATAATGCAAGACAATAGCAGAGAGTCTGCAGGGAGACCGCTATGGTGTCAGGATGAAATGACATAGTGTCAGGAGACAAAGCCATACGAAAAACCATATTGGGTCTCTGCTGGCACTCGAGGAGTATCGTAATTCTTGGAGAATAAAACCTACCATACATCATCCGAAACAAATTGATAAGAGATCTCAGAAACATTAAAAACTGTTCCCTCCCACTCATTAGTAAAGGTGGCTTCTGTCCAAAGGTGATTGTTGGTGTGGGCCAACTATGATAAATGCTCTCTTACCCACCAACAAGAAACGCTTCTTAATGAGCTATCATCTTGTGTACATTTTAATTTCCAAATTGCTACAGTGGATATACAGAGCTCCCCAGAAGTGACTGTGCTGCTCAGAGGCATGCTACCCTAAGCAATATTTTATATTTTGTTTAGGTTCCCAGAACTTTTTGATGCCAAACCAATCCCATGACATCGCCTTTGCGTAGTATTAACATTGCAACAATAAACTATTAACTTTTGTTTGCCTGTATTGTAGTACTCCTTACAAGAAAGCATTCATATGTGGTTGGTGTGAGGCACCTAAGCATTTGTGGGATGTAACTGCAATGACTGGGCATCTGCAGCTCCTCTCTACTCACGAATTACTGATGCTCAGACCTTTGAATATCAGGACATTTCTTTGTGGGAAAAGCTACTTCCCAATAGGATGGTTCTGCCTCTGCTTCATGGCTCAGTTGTGCCCTCTTTCTCCATGTGTGCCTTAGCCCAAGAAATGCTCTTCTGCAGTCCCTGTGCTCCTTTGGGGAGGGCAGAGACCAGGGTGTCCCACACAGCAGCACCCAGAGCAGTGCAGAGGAGTTGACAAGGACACAGGGAGCCTGCCTTTGCTTTCCTCCTGCATCCCTGTTGGCTCAGCACTAAGCCAATTCCTGGTCCTGGAAATGCCTTGCATGTCCCATCCTGTTGCAAACCCCACAGCTCTTAAAGAGCATTGGTGACATTTATCCCATGTCTCTAAATTACTCTCAGTAGAGTGATGCTTGGGCTGATGACAGTGATGCTGCAAAAGGTCACTTGATGGACCTCAGTGCTCTGTTTTATTTACTTAGTTTATTCAGCTAGCAATGGAGACAGGACATGCTTAATACATTGGCCATGTCACAGGCAGCCAAGCTCTGGTCCCCAGCACCTCCTTGGATTAGAGTGTTTATAGGAGGCATTAGAAGAAATGGAAACATATTTTTTTGGTATGTCAGAATTTAAAAGGATTTCTGAAATTTAATGACCTCATTTAATAGGCATAATTGTCTTGAGTACATGTGAGAAAACTTCTGGAATAGCAGAATTAGGCATGCTCCATTTTGTAGCCTTTCAATGACCTCCAGCAAACGTGTGACCCAGATATGAGAGCCTCCTGTCCACTTGCATAAACATGATGTTTTAAAAAGGTGGGGGTGGGCAAACGAACTAATCGAGCTCTTAATGGCACATGGACAGAGACATACTGCAATTGCAAAACAAATTCAGAAACAGATAGAGAATTACCTCAAGACTTTGCACGCCGAAACTCAGCTGACTCCTGCAAGATGGAGGTTTGATGGCTGTGGACCTCTGTCAAAACTGCTCTGGATTTTCCTATGCAGAGGCTCAAATGGTAGTAAGGTGCACAGATCTGCTTTAGGCCCATGCAGATCTCTGCTTTAATGCCTGAATGATGTCCAAGCTGCTGTTACACAATATATTCAGGGTGCGTTGTAACATACGGGACTTTTTATTTCCTGGCCTTGATGGAGGACATGTAGGGGCTGTAAAGGCAGAAGTAATGGCTTTGCCAGGCAGTGAGGAGGTGGTAGCTGCCCGCTCCGCCTGTGACCAGCCCTCCTGCCACTTGCATACTTGTTATGGTGCAAGAAAATATATAATTTTAAAAATCTCATTAATTAACATGCATTTTTAATACATCATTGACCTCCTATCACATGCCTTTCCTGCTCCCTTGGTCCAGAGGAGCTCTGCGGCCGGATTCTCACCACAGGCTTCTTCGCACATACTTGCAGAGAGAGGTGAGTGGCTCTTGATTAGTTTAGGCCCACCATTATCATAGTAATGAGCCCTGATTGACAGGACTCTGAATTAATATGCGTACTTAGGAGAAGAGGATGGGGGTCCTGCCAGGCGCGCCTGTGCCAGCACACATGGGATAACGCCGCCGCTGCGGGCCCTGCTCATCACAGGCTGCGGGTCCAGCATCACACCTACCAAATCGCCACTTCCCACATTGTTATGAGTCAGGTTTAATTAAAAGCAGGAACTAGCAAAGTGTTGCTGGGACTTAAAATTATATGCTGTTAGTTATTAACTGCTACAAATTAGGTAGACGTTGTTTCAAGGACAGCAATTTCCACAGACGGCACTGGTAAAGCAAGCTGGCGTGGAGTATCGCACAACTTTCCAAAATGGGGATTGCCAGCTTTCTCAGAAAAGCACTTTTTTGGCCACTTCTTAGGTTTTACGCATGACCAAGTTTTAGCATTGTTCATGCTTGCTTGCAGCAATGATACTTTTCAGTCTATGAAAACTCATTTTTCATTTTAACAATAATTCCCAGGCAGGAAAAAACATGTCCTGGTTTCTCCACTGAACCAAACACTGAAACAAAATATTGGGCCAAATTATGCTCTGATTTTGCAACTTTAAAATCTGCCTTTGCGAGTTAGTGCTGAATTTAGTTCATTCCCCTCAGGCGTTTTCCATCCAATAAAAATTGTGTTTCTTTTTTCTTTCCTCTTTTTTCTTTTTTTTTTTTCTCTCCTGCCATTTGGGGAAAATGAAAACTCAAACGAGAGAATGAAGTCAATTGTTAGATTAAAATTTTCTGTACTCTTGGTGTTAGAAGAAAACCATACAGAAGGCTCACTCCGAGTATCTTGCCCGTAAATCTGCATTATCAGTGTGACTAAAGCTGCTGATACAGATGAAGCATTTTGAGTTGTGGTAGCCAGTGATTAAAAAACAAAACAAAACAAAACCAGAGAAAAATAAAACTTTGAGACCTTAATAGTTCTGTTCAGCAGTTTAAAGGGAGAAGGTGGTGAGCTCGTCTGAAGCTTTTCCTTCTCCACCACTTTTGCTGCTTCCATAACCCTGCAGGAGAGAGGAAAACAGTCTTTGAGCTATAATAGGTGTAAAACTAGGCAAATTCAACAAAGTTTTAGTGAGTGAGAATGGAGAGCAGCGTTCACAACATTTTACTTGGCAATCTCTTTATAGGTACTCAGACGTGAAGACTGGGAGTGGGATACACAGAGACAGATTGCTTTGTGCTGGAGAATGGGGAATTTAAGGTATTGGGCATAACGCAACTTTTATTGGGCTAACAAATGTAGAGTGCAAACCACAGTTTTTGGTGCAAAAAGAGGAAGAAAAAGCTCTTCAGCACCCAAGTTTTTACGTTAATCCGGTAAAAGCTGTTACAATATCTATCATTGCTAGCTTTTTAAAAGACAGTAAGGCTGAAGGCCACAACCTACACATATCTTCAGAGTAGGTATATCAATTTTTTTTCCAGAAGTTGACTGATAAATTGCATGTATGTGTGTGTATATGTATGTATGGGCGTATCTGTGTTTTCCTGTGACTGTGAGACATGAAGTAGTTAGCAAGGGAATGTAAAAGCTCATTATTGTTTATCGTCAAGTGTGGCAAAGGAACAGAAATTAAAGAGGCTGGGGAGGAAACGAGCAGCTGTAGCCGTACTGACACCAATAACTTTCATGAGGGTGAGTCAGAGCGTCAGGATGTTAGACCCTCATGCCTGCCCTTTTGAACTTACTTCTATAGATCATGACAAAATGGAGAAGTGAGACAAAGATACTCCTCTCCCCAGCAGGGCAGAGAGGAAACCAGCCGCTCATGCAAATATTTCAAATGAGAAGTTGAAAACACACCCTGCTCACATCTGCAGGGACAGCCACGTTAGGCAATACTGACACGTTTCGGAGGCGGAAACAGGTATAAAGTAATAAGTACATGGGGGTGAAGCAGAGCTTCCTTGTGTCCACGCGCGTGAAGTGTAAAATAGTAATTTATCCATGATGGGGCCTTGCAAATGTGCTGAGTGCAGCAGTGGAGCCCCCAAATGTGGGCGATATGAGGCATGGGAGGAAGGAGCTTCATGGGAGCATCCTGGCCAGGCTGGGGCTCAGCTGTCCCCAAGCACAGGCAGCAGCTCGACGGGTCATGCTCTCACCCTGGGCACATGGCTGGTGGCTCTGCCTGCAGGAAGCAATGAACTATATCCCCTGTCGCATCCCTGCTGCCGCCAGCTGTGGGGCAGTTCGTGCTGCGTTGGCATGAGTTGCCCTATAGGACCTGTGCAAGGAGATGTTTATGCTCAGAGTGTTTTGTCCCTGAGAGCTGGCGCCGAACATCCCCTCCATGCCAGGTATGCATGCGCAGGCCGTGCTTTCAAGCTGGTCACGGGGCTTTCCACCGGGCCCTACGTTGCAGGTGTCAGATGCGGAGTGGCCACCGCATGCCCTGGTAGCTCTTCAGATTTTTTTTGGTGTCTGTCTGCTACTCAAATGGCAGTGGTTGAGGTCCTGCTGAGCTCAGGAGACTCTGGGCGTTAATGTCGTGCGGCATTGTGTGGTCTATGGTTTGTTTTTTAAAAGCAAAATGAGAAGTGAGAGGCAGCTGGCATGCTCACAGATCTTTCGTGAAAAGGTGGCCCCCATCTTGCTCTCTTGGAGAAAGAAATAAAGTAATTTGCAAAACCCAAATTCCCCACCATAGTAGCAAAGGCTGCCTTTTCACTCCTCTTAAGAAATGGAGATAGCAAGGAATGTTCAAACTTGGATGATACCCAAGCCTATTTTGCTGTCTTGGATTAAAACAAGCCACCTCTGAAATCAGAAGATTTCTGCTGAGGTCAAGAGGTACTGCTTCTCACCTGCCAGCTGTTTCTGCTTGATTTCTTACCACAGTACCTCAAGGTCCCAGCTGAGCCACAAGTCCCACCATGGCAGGAACTGTGCACACCCCATTGAAGAAAAACATTTGCTGTCTCACAGAGATTCAGATTTAAATAGACAACAGTGGGAGGGGAAAAAAAAAGCAAAGTGACTCAGGGTTGCAGGGCTGGCTGGTGGCAGACATGGGACTAGACTCTACCTTTCCTGCTGGTCTGGTGGCCTCAGGATGAAGCCATACTGTTTTGTCCTGGTGCGCTGTGTGTGTGGTCACCCAGCCTGTGTGGGCTTCTCGCTAGCATTAAAGCAACAGGAAAGAACTGCATTTTTATGTATTTATGCATGGTCGGTGTTGTTAATATTGTAATGAATTATAATTGATAAGAAAGTTCAAATGCATTGCACTGACATGGGTTGAAAAGCTGGAAACACCTGTATTTCCAGAAAACACCTGTATTTCCAGATAGCATCACTGCTGCTCAATGTCTAGTTCGCCTAGGCAAAGGAGATATTTTATGTGAGTGGATGTGTTATTTAAAAATGTGAAGACCTCTTGTTTTACATGAAGAGGCGCATTTTCAAATAGGGAAACAGGTACATAGTATCCGCTGAAAGCCCCGGGAAGTAAGAGTGTCATTAGTATTGCTGCAAAAGTTGCCCTGTCTGCACTCCTCTCACAGTGCTTTGGTGACAATTTGTGAGCAACACTTCGAGGCTGATTTTAGTTAGCCTGGTTCTGCCTGTGCATTCCAGACCTTATCACACACGCCTCAGTTGTCCAGAATCTGCTGTTATTTCAAAAAATGGTATGTCCCAAGGAAAAGTCCTCCTCAATTCTGTAGGTTAGTGCAGAATTTGATCATCTGCATCTTTTTTTAGTGTCTCCAATGGTATTTAGATAGATTGGTGACTTTAAAACAATGAGGGGTGGTTGCCCTTTCATGCACTTTGAATTTTCACCCATGTATCTACTGACATTGGGGTTTATTCTCAACTGTGAATAGTTTAAAGGGAAGATGCGGTCTGAGTTTCCCCAATGGTAAATATTGCATAGCCATAGCTACCTTCGCCATTAGCAGAGTAGTATGTTTTCCACAGCATTTTGTGTTCTATTCAGCACTTCTTTTCCAGCAGCAGTTAGGCAATTTGGGTCGCAAGCCTCACCTTTAATGTATTTTAATACTACTAGGTTGCATAACCTTCCTGAAGTAAAAAGCAGTGACCACATTACATCTATTTAGTTTATTACAAAAAAACTCTGCAATCCTAATGGTTGCCCAGATCTTTTGGGAAAACCCCTGCTCACAGCTCTCAAATTGCAGGTAGATGTATTTTGGTGATACTCTATCACACAGGTCAGCATTCACCCAAACCCTCTGCTGCTGCTGGGGACCATGGAAAACTAAATAAAATACTACATTCAAATGCTGAGAGGTAGAGATGTCCATTTGGGAGGAAACACCCTGAAAACTGGAACAGGGCAGGAACCAGGGAGCAGCAGCCTGTCCCTTGCAAGAGAAAGCAGCAAATAACGAGTTGGTTATAGAAGAGATAAAAGAAAAGCTGACCTCTGCGATAAGCATGGAGGTGGTGGGAATGATGAAGCAAGGAGGCAATTATCGCAACTCTCCAGGATGAAGTGGGTACAAGAGCTAACGTAGCTGAGCAGTGAATTTCAGTGGCAAAAAAATGGATCGTGCACAGCTGCAGGGGTTACTGCTGGAGACTGTATCAGAAAGAAGAAAAATGGATATTGCCTGCAGAGGGACTCGGCACTTTACTGGGCTTCCAGGAGAAGTCGGCTCCAGTGTATGCAGGAATTTCTGAGAAGATGATTTTCCAGCTACTTTAGATTCACTGCAAACAGGTTTCAAGTGATAAAATTCTTTGGGGGATATGGGTTATAATGAATGATCCGTTTTAGAAGAGGAAACAAATAGCGGGATGTTGCAATGTTTTAGCAGTAAGAAAGCCATTGTTTCCAGATTTGTATTGATGATACGGAGTAGGAGGAGAATAGCGAGACGACAGCATTTGTAAATGAGGGAACTGATCAAAGATCAACGGCAGTCCCAGGAGAAAGGGTGAGAGCAGTTGGAAAATACTAAATTTCAGCTCCGATTCTCATATCCCTTAGGATATTTTATAAATTTATTTTTTCCTGAAGAGTTTGCTGGGCACCTCAACTCAAGACAGTGCATTAAGCCTGCATACCTCTGTTATTTGGCCAGCAGTTAAATCCAGCTTCAGCTGCTAGTACTGATGAGCCTGGAGTCAAGAGAGACTGCAGTATTCGAGCCTTGTGAGCGACGGCCAGCTGATGTTATTTCAAGACTCCTATCATGAGTGCAGTTCTTGCCATGTGAATGATTCTGAGTATTACTCACAACTTGTAAGAACAAAGTGAAGAACAGTATTTGAACTGCATTTTCTAAGTACAGCCATGTGAACAATACTTTGAAAGGAAAAATTTCCTGTCAAGAGGCATTTATATGCGGCACCAGGAAAAAAAAATTATCTGCTCTGGAGATCTAGATCTGTAGGCAAAAAGATGCAAAGTAGGAAATCCCAAAACACAAAAAGAATTATGTTGCTCAACTAACATTATATTTCTTGTATGATAATAATTATAAACAGATGCACCATTTTATGATTTACAGATTTGTTTCTCTTCTTTACTTAGTTCAGCTAAAATTTGTAAAGTATTTCCCTTCATTTGTGGAATAATTGACTTGTTCTTATGACATCCCCGGGCTTATGATCCAAAGCTGAACGCGATCTTTCAGTCGAAGCTGGATGTCTCGTGAAATAAGCACTGCGATTTCATTGCATCTTACTGGGTTCACTACAAAAATTACTGTTGATATGTAATTACCTGGGCTGTGCAGAAAATGATGCCAGATGAGTGGAGGGGTTGCTTACACCCTTTATATTCAGTGAAACAACAAACCCAGTGACTCTCCCCTTTACACAATGTCTGTAGGGATGCCAAAACCAAAAGTTTTGGAGAAACAAAAGTTTAAAGAATTGCATGCCAGGGAATGGCAGGAGAAGACTTTCCATTTCTAAAGCTGTGCAGACTCTTTGGAGCAACCTGCTCTGCCACAATGGCCAGCCAGGCTTCCCACTCCTCCTTTTCTTCACCTGTTCTCCCTGCTGCCACCCCAGATTGCCTCATCTTCTCTGTTTAAAGATCATTTCAGCTGTTGACATGTTCTTTGTGCGAGTTTGCTGATTTCTTTTGTGAGGCCATTTGATGTAGTGGGATGCCTTGGCACAACATCAGCTTTGCTGCAGCTGGGCTTCTTTGCTGGGGTCTTCCTCAAGCAAATCCCTTGTGTCTCCTTCATCAGCCTCTGGCACTTGCGATGCCTTCCTCTAGTCGGGGTGAGGGTGCACATGTGCCCCGAAATCTCCCTCTGCTCTATCAGCCTTTCTGTGTCCTCCTGGCATGAGCATGGACCTGGAGGAGGACTCCCCTGTACCATGGAGTGAGCAACCTGTCTTGTCTCTGAAGGCACAGGTAGATGCCACACTTCTCAGGCTTTTCACATGACAGAAAATACCTGTCTGTGTATACAAACTGTGTCACCTTCTGCCTGCAATGGCAGTCCTCGTCAGACATTGTTTCAAGCATTATTCTTGGCAATAATGTCTTATTCAGCTCAGCTTCTTCTCCTCAGTGATCATGCACTTTGGTTTCCCATCTTTATCAGAACAGGCAGCTTTGTACTTAAAACCTGCTTTTGTTTTTGCTGCTTCATGTTTGTGTTGGGCATTTTTTGATTGGTAAATTGTGTTTTCCCTGTGGACCATGCTCCTTCACACTGCCAGTTTCATCTGTGTCTCACTGCCTGGTTTTCCAGAGGAGCTGGTCCCAAGCAGAAATGGGAGGTCACCTCTTGTGTGTTTTGAAAATTTGCAAGAAATATTCATTGGAAATCAGATACTAAGATATTAAATATGCACATAGAGTTAGAAGAGAACGTATTAGTGGCATAATCCTTTTTATGATATTCCATGGAGAACTTAAGTATAAATATTTCCAGTGTTGAACAAATGCTACCTTAAATCATTCAAGCACTCCATATAGGCTGCAGCTCACTCAACTGCAAAGCTTAGGCCTGTTTCAAACCTCTCCTCAATAGACAACACAGGATTGCTCCAACATATTCACTGTTTTCTCTTGTGCTGCCATTTTCCACCCTTCTTGGCCAGGTCTTTTTCCCCAGCAGGGCAACTGTTAAGCAACCAGTACCTCACTTTGATTATTTGACTCAATTAATTTAGTCTTTGCCTGTAATCAGGTGCGAATCTAACCATTAGTAAAGTGCCAAAAGCTTTTTTGTATGGGTGACATACCTTGCCCCATTGTGGATGACTGGGCCAGGCTCTCATGGACATCTTGTCTGGTTCTGTCAGCAGAGTTACACCAGGGAAAGGTTTGGCACATGCTGTAAAAAATAAACCTTGACCCAGCCATGAGCAAATGAGAGAGAGGTGGCTGTTTAAAATGCCTGATGACAAAATCAGTTGAAGCCATTTCAATATTGACTGAAATAATTTTATCAACACTGGCTACTATGAATGTATTTTCCTTTTGGTTACAAGTGGTGGGATTACCCAGGTCAGAGATCACTAGGTGGACTCTCCATCCTTAGCTCCTCTCTGAGGACAGGACTGGGAGAAAGGGCAATCCTTCACATGGGCCATCGTCCCCATGGCCTTACACCTCTGCCCTTGAATACAGGAGAAAAATGAACCAGATGCAATTGGCTGGTGATTTGGTTTTCAGCCCAGTAGTTCTGACCAGAGGATGTTGGACTCTCTATGGCCAGAAGCCAGGTAGCTGCCAGCAAAGTATTTGCATGAAGACTCACGTATCTTCTGGCTGACAAACTCTATTATACGTCTGTCCCCATGACCAGGAGTAAGCATTGCAGTTCTTTGCCTCAATATGCTGCGTTATATGTAGCCACAATTGTAAACTTCTTGTGGTGGTGGTGTTCTCCAAGCTAGCATCCAAGAAGGAGCCGATGTCAGGGACCTGTCTTGAGATGGGGAAGGGGCTCTGTCTCAACTGCTGCTGCTTGGGCGACTTGCTGACACCAGAGTCCCTAAAATATTGGCTTAGCAGCGGGCAATACCCAAGCCAAAAAATGGCAGATCAGCAGCTGCTGGAAGCAGAAACTCCTTCGTAGGTTCTGGTCCTCTCTGTGTATCGCCCAAGCTGCTTTCCTGACTTTTAGTAATGGCTTTTTGTTAATTAGTTCATGTGTGGCCCTTGTATATGAAGTGCTACACCATCCAGTAGGAACGGTGTTTTGTGCCGGTGTCTTTTCACTTCGTAAGTCTCGCATTTTCTTTGCTCTCCAGGTTATGCTGAGACGGAAGGAGACACTCGGAGAGGGAAGATTAACCTTTCACTGACCACAATTTGTTCCATCTTATCACGGAGGATTCGGCAACCCCACTCCCATCCAGCCTATCTGTCTGAATTGCTGAAAGCATAATGCTCCCATATGAGAGATAAGTAAGTGAGCTCTCTTTCTTTTCCATAGGGATGAACTATAGTGTATGCAGATTATTAGGAGAAGAAAATAATATCAGAGAAAGGTGGCTTTCTTAAAAGGCATCAGTAGCATTAGTGTCATGTGTGAAGCACCCATTTGTGACAACTGTACAGACCTTTCAATGGAAAATTGTGCTGTGCTACCTTTTAAAGTATGAAATGCTAATTTTGGATTTACAGTTTTTGAACTGGAGGGCTGCATTTTGCATGGAATTTTGTTTAATTTCCCAGTGAAAAAAGGCATTTGAAACACAACTGCCTACAGCCAACTGTCAACAAAAATCAACTGTAATAACACGCAGCCTGTCACTGATTTATGTGGTGATGTGGTAATCTTCTCAATTTAGCTGGATAGTTCTTCTTCATACCAAATAGCTGAAAGTCTTGCTAGACATTTATGAATATCGGGAGGTACTATTAGGATGATAATAGGGCAAGATTAAAGAGGTGTTCGCTAGTTCAAAGTGCCAGTTAAAGAGACAGGGAATCGAGACGTGTAGATATATATATATATGGCCCACTGATATAAGTGAACTTTATATTTTCAGAGTTGCTTAAGATTTGGGAGACGGCATATTGAGATCCATCTGCCATGAGCACATCTTTCTAAAGGGAGACTGGGGGGAGCAGCTATGCATGGGGTTTTTTTTCCCTAAAAAACCTGCTTTTGTTTAGCAGGGGCTGGGTTGAAAATCTTAGGTATTGAAGATGGAGCAAATGAGTATGGGTGATGTTATGGCAAACAGGGTGCTGGGACACTTCACCCTTTTGTCCGAAGGTCTGACGTGGTCACTTTGCACCAGGCTGCATCTCAGTGAGGACTGGCGAGTAAGATATCACACTCTGTGTGTTACAGCTAAGAAAAGTAATTGGCCTCTCATAAAGAGCTAGAACTAATGCAGACAAAACGATACTGCAAGACTTGAGCTGCAAATAAAGAGACAAGTTTGTGTTTTACAAAAATGTATAATTTACCAGGCATTTCATTATGCTGTATAAAAAGGCAAAAATGATAATTGAAAATAAATGCGGCTGCCTAGCTACAGTATATGCTGCCAGCGTTACTGGAAATAGAAGTGCTTTCTTGCTGAAGATAGTTAAAATTTTGATACAACTTCTGTCTGCAGATTTGTATAATGTATCTTGTTAAATTTGTTTCAGTTTGGGTATTTGTTACAGAGAAGCAGGCAAAATGTGAGGATCTGTCTGTGTATTTATATACCTAGGGGTTTATACAATTATATTAATTATTAACAGCATGTTCTGCAGATGCACGCATCTGTGAGTCTGAGTGAGGATACATGTTGCTGAGTTTATTTCAGAGTGTGCAAAGTACACCAGTTGCCTTCAAGGTTGCCAAAGATATTCTGTTGCAAACTCCTCTCTTCCAGGGAACATGGTTACAAATATAAATACACCAAGGTAATGTTGTTGGATTTTTTCCCCCTGAAGCAAAGGGAACCTGAGTTACCATTTTTCTTTGGTAGCATACAAAGATGGGGCTACTTGGGGATGCTGAGAATTACCAGAGGAGGAGAAAACAGGTTCATGAATTGTTATTGGTTCTAGTCTGAAAACTTCTTTCTGTCCCCCCTCATCCTCTGGCAAGAGCAAGTTGCCACAGACACCATGTCCATCTGTGTCCTAATGCGTGAGTCTACCTGCAGCAATCCTGGTGCTCTCCACACCCAAAATGGGAAAAATGTCTCCCGAGGGAGTTTTTTGGGAAAAAAACCTCTCCTGGATTGAGATTTTTCTTCCAAGCCCTTCAATTTTGTAGCAGAGAGAGCTGCAAATGTCTCCAGGCTCACTTCTTCATGGTGTCCTCTCATGCCCTGCAGCAGCAAAAGGCCGTACAGGTTACTCAAGTTATGAACAAAGCTACTGAGTTTCCATTAGCTCTGGAATTAAGCTAAAAAAAGAAAGGTAAGAGGCCTTCCCTTGACCAAAGGAGGCTTGACATCACCAAGCTGGCTTTAGAGGCTGGAGAGGTAGAGTCAGAGAAACAGCAAATGAAACGAGTTGCTTGTTGGGACTCCCATACCACAGATCCCCCAGCAGGATGGATGGGATGGGAACACAGTGGACCGAATACTAGGAAATGAACTGATCAGAAGGAGAATTATACTTTCATGTGTGTGTTTAGATCCACTGTTTAAAAATATCTTTTTTTTTTTTATCTTTCCATTTGGACTCTTTTTTTATCTAGACTCAGCTGGGCTGCATTGTTCAGACAGTCATGGTTGTGTTTGGATGGGTCAGGCCCTATGAATGCACTTGGCCTTGAAGCAAAAAACTCATCATGAATAATGAAAGAAAAGGAAAATAATGCCTGAGACAGAATGACTTTAAAAATGATTAATATCTATTCTTTCCCTCATAATTTGCCTCCAGACTTTTCCCTTTTCAAAATAGCTTGCCATTAGCAGTTGAACTTTCAAAAGTCAGTGCTTTGATGGAACTGGTGCTCTGAAGCCAAAGGGAACATTATTATTATTATTATTATTATTATTATTATTATTATTATTATTATTATTATTTTATGAAATCAAGGTTCATTTTGATACGTTCAAAGCCCTAAATGAATATAGAAAGGACCAAATTCTGCCCTCAACCACATCTAGTTTGCTCAAATTGGCCACTTGAAACACAGCAATGTTTGCCAGAGAGATACTGAAATTCTTGAGACCGTAGAGGTGTAAACACCACTGTCAGGTTCCCATCCAATAACCGCTTATGGAAAAGTGGGTCCATTGCAGAGCGTCATGGAGGGGATTTGCAATTATGAAGGAATGGGATATATCAGGGATGCAATTGACTGCCACTAAGTAGCCCAGCAACTCTCAGGGGCCTCCATTCAGGTTCCCAATGCCTCATCTCAGGCAGGAGATTTTCTTTCTTCAAAAGCTTTTATTAAAAACCACTTCAGGTAAATGCTGATAATAAGCACGCAAACCTGTTGAGCCCCGAGTCCACAACTTGCCAGGCAACAGGATGCTTCTCCTTGACATTTAAGGGAGTTGACAGCTGAAGAAAAATATTGCATGTTTTACCTTTTCTACTTAAAATAACAACAACAACAACAAAGTGCTGCTCTTGCAATTGCATTTAGGTTCATTTTCAGGACACTGTCTCTACCTCCCATCCCTAGGGTCTCAAGACTCCCAGCTGCCTCCTGTTAAAGGACACCCTTTCCCATAGTGCCCCAGCCAGTGCCCACTCCAATTACCTGGCCAGGACTTTGAAATAACCCAAAGCTGCTTTATCTACCCCAGAAACAGATCCACACCAGGATTTAGGGAATGCTGAGTCAGGGCTTGGGGAGCCGAGCTGGCAGGGTATGGGTGTGGAGCAGTTGCAACCAATAAACTAAAGGGAGTTAATTAGTGTATCCCAAACACCTGTGGAGCTGTTTCCACTATGGTTTGAGCTTCTGTTTGCTCCTGGTGCAGGCAGCTTTACTGCACGCTGCTTCACCTTCCCTCTGAACATCTCCATCCAACCACGTGGGTCTCCTTGTCTTAGGTTACCCTGAACTTCAGGTAAGTCTTTCTGTTATTTCTAAAGTCTTAAAGCTTTGCAGCATGATAGTGCTTCACGGTTTTTTTGAGGTGATGAGCAGAGAAAGTTTGCTCATTGTAGGACCTGAAGTTGCTCCTTTCTATGGCAGTTGCAAGGTAGAGTAGTTGCTTGATGTGAAAGATGATGATTTTGTCTTTGTGTGGTGAGAACCTTTTTTTTTTTTAACTTTTAATCCCTCCACTCACCTATATTAACCCCCCATTACATGATTCTGCTTTGTTGGCATGTTTAACCTTTAGGCACCTGTATGTGTGCATTGCCTCTCTTGTGAGTCTTCACCTAGCTGATCATCTGTAGGTAGCAGCAAGATTTTATGGGAATTGGTGTTTCTTAAGAAAGTCAGACTTCTTTGACTTTCTGTCAAAATAGTGGATGATGATTTTGTTTGTAGTGGTCAGATGTGCCAGTTCCATGAGCATTATGGTCTTTGCAGTACACAAAGTCAAAATTGTTATGGTCTTCTTTAGTCAGGCGATGCTCCTGTAGAGTTTGTTGTTTTTACCCCTGGTTAAAACAGGGATTGACCCAAGTTCCAACTTCATCCTTTTCCTGGTGTGTCTGGTCTTGGAGGAGGGTTGGGAGAACAAAAGGTGCATCTGTTCCTCCACTGCTGCAGTTTCAGAGAAACCCTGCTGTATTAACACAGGCTTCAGGTGTCCCAGCTAAATTAATTTGTGAGCTTGTGGTCACAGCTGAACTGAGAAGCTACCAGAACCTTCTGTGCCTTTCCAATCAGGCTCTGAATTATCTCTGCCTGTGCTAATAGGTGGAAGGAGGCCTGTTAATATAGGCCAGGAGACAAAGCTACTTTTGTTGCCCACTGAAAACATGGCAACCTCAGCTTGAATGTCTGAACCTGTGTCAGGTGCCCCATTATGGGGACTTTAATGGCTCAGGGGAGAAAGGCTTATATGGCAACCCCCCCGGCCCCTGAAAATCCCCCTGATTTCAGGGGGTTCACCTGCAGCTTATAGCACTCTGGTTTTTAAGACATAAAAATACACTTGCATATTATCTGCAGATATAATTGAATGTATGTACAAATCCACAGTAGGTACACCTGTGCTGCCTCCCTGGCATGCATAAGTATTCCCTGCATGCGTGTGTGTTCTCTACAAGCTACACTACACATTAATAAGACAATCCATATATTGCATTAGGACATACTGTATGCAGACAATGCTCCAGGTACTGATTTTTTTTTTTTTTTTTTTTTTGTAAATCCTGAAATATGGCTGATATGGTCCACTGCAAAATGAACCTATATTGGAAATGGCAAAATTGTAATGTAAAATATACTGGGGTCAGTGGGGTGTGATGTTTTTTGCATACATTTTTTCTCCCTTGACCCATGCCATTCTCCTGCATATAGGGGGGGAAAAAAGCTTCATCTCGCACAGAAATGTGATGTCCTTTACTGCCAGAGGCTGTTGCTGTTTTAAATGAGGAAAAAGCACAATGCATGAAGAAGGAAAATTAAAGCATATTCATTTTGGAAATTAGATACGGTGTCAGGAGACTCTCTGGAAATAGCAGGGTTTGAATGGAGCACCAGACTACAAGACAGTTCACTGAACTTTTGACCACGATTTATACTATGGGAGCTTTTGAAATGGGAAGACAGCAAAGTATTTTATAGCTGTTTAATAGTGGATTGTGGTTTTTACTAGACATTTATCTTCTCTCTGAGTGTATATAAGATAAGTAAACATTATGTAGTGTAATTGCGTTATGTTGGATGTGCTTTAATTTAGGGTGGTTTATTTGCCCTGTTTGTGGTACATCTTATCTCAAGCAGCAAAGCCGCCTGCCTCTGAGAGTGGGTGCAGTTGCCACCTGAATGCCTGACCCCATCCCAGGATCTAACATGTAACTGAGGTCACTCCTGGATCTAAGGGACACTTTTGCTGGTTGTCGTATTGGGCAAAAATTTGTCTAAAGCAGGGGTGGCTGTGGCCCTGGCCCATTTGGGAAGCTCAAGTAACTTCTAGCTCCAGGTCTGACTTAATCTCTCTCTCATTTCTATGTGGTGAAACTATTTTAATGTTGTATAGGGCTTCAGTCTCTCTTTAGCATTCCAGGTACACTGAGCAATATACTCTTCCAGGGTTGGAAGCTATCTCATTACAATTGTAATGATGCATCACCAGGCAGACATGCATGAACGAAACACTGTTTGCAAAACTAAAAATGTGTTTGGGGTATTTTTAGGTACTGTTAACTTGGGCTGTTGTTCATGGAAATAATGTGGAAAGATCAGAATTTTGGTGTAAACTGAGAAGATGTGGTCTCGGAGCAGTTTTAGCCCTTAGTCGAGACTCTTCTTTCCCTTCTCCCTTTGCTTTCCATCTACATAAATTTAGCTTGAGTTGGCATGCGGCAAGTTGCACCATGGCGCTGGGTGTTGGAGGGACCAGCCATCTGAGAGGGAAATGCTCTGGAGAAGGAGCTACCACCATCAGACTAGCCATCTCCTGTAGCCAAAGATTCAAATGGAGCTGTGCTGTACTGTGATAGCTGTGCATGGTGCTATTTTCCTTTTTTTTCTTTTTTTCTCTTGGAGATGATTATAAAATGGATCTGTTATTGCTTAAAATTGTGAAGCACTACAATAAAGCCTTTTTTCTTTCTTTTTTTTTTTTAAACATGGTATTAAGAAAAGTTTAAGCTGATGGACATCCATTGTGTAGTCCCTTTGTCTTCTGTCGGTTAGCTTTCCATATAGTATAGCCTATGTGGAAAAGAAAAAAAAAGATCCTCCTTCTGCCATGGAAGATGCTTTTCTTCCTTGGACCAGAAGCTTCTCTCCTATCACTAGCCAGTAACAACCCTTCTGTTCATCCTTATGTCAAAGCTACACTACTGAGCTAATAGAGATCGCTGACAATTAGAGATGAGCTGAAATGATTTGGCAAACTCTGGGTGCTTGTGAACCTGAGGGTGTTCTCAGATCCCTTTGAGCTTGTTGGGTGTATTGCCAGCCACACGCTTCCCACGTCCCCCATCCTAATGGGGAGAACAGTTGGGACGTTGAGTCCAGCTGGGCCCGGAGGTTGGAGAAGAATGAGAGGGGGAATCTATCAAGATGCATCTCTTCCCTGCTGAGAGATGCATCTCTTCCCTGCTCTTCCCTGCTTCCCTTCCTGGCTGCTCTTTGTTGCTTCTTCTTGCCAAGACATCCCAGGCACTGTCAGGTTTCTTCTCCCTGTGTGAGATGGATGTGACAAGATCCCAGGATGGCTCTCTGACTTTTACTTGTGAGTAGCTAGACAGGCCATATCTGGAGAGATGAGGTCACTTGAACAGACAAGATGGACAATGCATAAGATAATGTTTTAAAAGGCATACAAATTCCCTATCAGCAAACACCTCATCAGTTTTTTTGTTTGGTTTGTTTCCTCCTTTTTGTAATGGCTATTCTTTATTTTTTTCCCTAGACTTATGAAGCATTTCTATCTCATTCTTCCCAGTTGTCCAAGATAATATCATGAAATATCTTGAGATCCTATTTATGCCAAAATTTTATAGGGCAAGCGGTAATTTTGGATGTTTTCCTCACTGTTTATTCAGTTGGAGACTGCTTGAAGATAACCACTTGAAACAATATCCCAGGTAACTGTTGTTGAAAAAGCAACATATGTTAGTGTACCCCAAACAAATGTCTCAAAATCAAGAGTATGTAATGGGATGGTCTATCACTAGAAAAGATGGCTGGCTGATGGCTAAGCTATGGCCAGCAGCTTGTCATCACTAGCATGATTTCCACCTTGAAAGACTGAGTTTACCTTTTATGCTCGTCACAGACCTGCACCAGCCAAGAAAGATTTTGTTCAGTCCCAACTAGCTATTTGTTGTAGTGTGGGGAGAAGCTGGTTCCCCAGCCTCATTAGGGAGCTGTGCTGCAGAAAAATTGCTTAGGGAATTTCCGTAAATCATTTGAATCCCGTGAAACTAAAATGAAAAGGTGTATTTTCTTTTTTTTTTTTTTCTTTTTTTTAAGGCTCCAGGGTCTCTTCCTTTTCATCATGGTGTAGAAGTCTGTACTTCAGTGTTCCTGTCTGCCAGTGTATCTGATGTTTGTGGAGGACTTTGGAAGTATCTGAGCCTTAAGTCCAGTAAAACTTTTAACCTGCACCATGTGCAAAACCATGTCTATTAAATAGTAGTGGTGAAGAGCAACAGGTGGCCAAAACCTAGAAATTGGCAAACTTCAATTTGCATTTCATGGGCATATGAAATATATCTGTGTAACCTCTAGAAACGCAGAGAGAGACCATGCTGACAGTTAGATCTTTATCCTACATGACTTCACATGCTTTGCTGTAGAAAAACATACAGAACCAGACCAGAGCAGAGGCACAGAGGTAATCAAACAGAAAAATGAATGACTTGCCCCCATTGTTTGCATGGTAGACCATGTGAACACGTTGGACACGAATTCTTTGTGTGTGTGAAGAGATAACAGATCCACATTAATTTTAAGGCTGATTGCTGTTCTTTATTAATAGAAATGTAATGTAGTGCCAATGCCAAGTCCTGCCAGCCTTTCCTTTTTATCTTCTCTTTTGAACAGACAGCATCGAAGGTCTGATCATCATCTCCCCCAATCCCTACTTATTTAAGAGCTGCTTGTTAAGCTGGGGACAGCAATGGCACCTTATCATGGCTGAGGTGATGATGTCTTGTCAGCAAACACTGTAAACATCACTCAGAAATTTTTCTTAAGCTGAAAATAGTTTCTGTGGAATAATGCTAATTTAATATAGTTTCATAAATTGAAAAGAATTGAATGAATGACAGTAGATTTGTGAATAATTTGCAAATGGAAGCAGTGATAGAATTTGTCAATTAATGTGTTCTCTATTAATAGTTTTCTCTGCTCTACATAGCTACTGAGCAATCTTGGTTCTCTGGGTTTTTTTTTCTTTTTTTTTGAGGAAAACCTGGATTCTTTTATTATTTTAGTGATTTCTTTTTTGTGTGTGTGTTATCCTTTTTTTTCTTTTCCAAGGGCCATTGTTTACTTTTGGAGTGGATGAAAGATGAATTCAGGTTACATTGTGACATTACAATAAAATTGTCAATAGGAATCAATGACTTGTCACATGATGAGTTAGGGTCTATCAGGCAGCCTAACAGTGTCCTTATATCTTCAGCCTCCGTCATTGTGCTACCCTCCTCAGGAGCCAAGCAACTGTACTGTTATAGAAAGGTGTTGTCATCGCTAAGGGGATTATAACGGAGTTTAATAAACCTGGAAGCTGAGGCATGGAGCCCTAATATTGGTGCCAATGCTATAAAGTGGTGTATTGTCTGCAGAGTCTGGTATTTGTATCTGCATTTATTGACCCTAGAGAGGTAGTATAAACAGAAGAGATAGAGGTCAAAGAGCTCACCTTCAGCTGCTACAGATGGCCATTGAGTGAAGCAGGTTTGCACGCTCTATGTTGAAATACCACCGTGTCAACTCTGTCCTCCCAGAGACCTCAGCTTACTTGGCCACGGTTGCTTTTTAATCTTCACATGGGAACAGCGACAGGATTATTTAGCCTTGGGAATGTCAGTGTTGGAAATGTGGTGTCACCACACATGAAGGCATTGGTGTCATCCAAAGGCTTGCTGGTGGGGTTTGCGTTGGGTGTGTGTTGTGCAAACTGGGTGCTGATGGTCTGCTGAGTGTTCCCAGGACACTCCCTCCTGATGAAGCAAGGATGTAGCTGAAGCTCTTGCCTCTTAGACTGTGCTTGCCATTTACAGCCTGTTTACTTTGTGCAGCTTGGAGCTGGTTGTCCTCTCCAGCTGCCTGAACTCCAGCCACGCCACTGCAACTGAGAGGATGTGGGTGATTCAGCCACCAAAAGGCCTGGTCTGACCAGGAGACTAGTTTCCCTCACCCAGAGGGTTGGTGCAGCCAGCTTGCTCCCCCGTACTGCCCTCAAATTCGGCCAGATTGTAAATTATACAGTCTGGCTTCAGACCCTTTCCGGAACAGAAGTGCCTTCAGCTTAAACTAGTTCAGCCCTGGAAAGAGGTGGCCTAAACAGAAATTATTATTATTATTATTATTAAAATTAAAAAAAAAAAAAAAGAAACCCCCAAGGAACATGATTTATAACAAGATACAGGAACAATTTATTCTCTCTCTCCGTGGATTAGAGAGGTGGTACTTGGAGCAGCTTGTTAAACAGAAGTGCTTGGCCCCTGGCCTTGCACTGCTGTTTAATGATCCACTCTTCATGTGCCACCTCTCTAATCCATGGAGAGATAGGTACAAATTGTATCTATAATGTTATATTACTTAACAGTATAATGTATTATAAATCATAGAATTGCATTCCTGCCTTGTAATTGGTGAGATGTGTTGCATGAGAAATCCCCTAATTCAATATAAAGTGGTTGCTCTTATGCATAACTACCTCTCTGGATCAAACCAATTCAGCCCAGAAGTGGTGAGGGGAAAGTTAAAGCTTTTCTAATTAAAAAAAAAAAGCAAAAATATGACTTAGCATGGCTTTATGGGCCCCTCATTGGCTTTATAGGCTCCTGCCCTCAAATGGCTGTTTAATAGTCCCCTGCTTGTGGGGAGCTTCTCTCTGCGTCAGGAACTGGTCCACAGCATGTCCTATCTCTTCCCGGAGGATGCCTCCCTGCACGCTGGTCCATTTGCACCAGGACTTATCCTCACATGTGGCGGTGGATCTTTCCCTCTGACGGAGGGAAGGAAGAATGTTTGCAGCAGGGACCTCGGCAGCCTGTCCCCTGCTGTGCACCCAGCACCATTTGTGGTGCCCATCACAGTGATGTTGGAACACTCTTGCATGTAAGGTCCAAAGTAAGACCCATGGTTTATTTTACCCCCTTAAATAAAGCCAATGTCTTGTCCTTGAATAGTGACCAGAAAGAACCATGGCTTCAAGGGAGACTTGAAACTACCAAAAAATATCCTTATTATGTAACATTTTATCAGTAAAAGAAATATTTTTCCTGACCCTGATAGTAATCCACTAATGTCCTAAAGCAGGTTGAGTGATGGGCTGTGTGATTTATTCCATGAAGTTGTAACTACAGATGTGTCCGCCCCCCCCCCCCAGTAAATAACTAACCTTTCTTTAATAAATAATAAATAAACCCTGAAGCTCTTCTAGACAAGCTATGCTTAATTAAAGCCTGTGACACTAAAACAAGTTACCTCTCTTTTCAATTAGAAAATGCACTTGTGGCAGAAAAAAAAAGAAAATTTAGGAGAAGGAGTTTGTCTAAACTCGTGACAGGAATGGGCCTTAATGAAGGCAAAGAAAATAGCCTTGTTTTGGTTTGTAACAAAATTTGGTTCTGGGGTTAAGGGTGGGGTGATGGGTCCCTGCACCCCAGCCACGGGTGCTAACGGGGCTCCTGGCATTGCCCTCGCTGGACAAGATCCTGTTGATCTTCATACAGTTTCCAAAAGTGCTAGAGATCGGTGGTCAGACAGGTATCCAAACTATTCAAGCGTCTTGGAGGCAAGAAGTCTGGAAATCTCATACAATTAGTAATTTTTATTATTATTTTTTCCTCTTTGCTTAGTCTGGGCTAATCCATAAATATTTAGGAAACCTATTCTCTCATCACACTCCTCCTGCAGTATTTCACCTGCAAGAAGAAACCTGGTAGGCTTAAAATGAAGAGGAAAAAGAAATGAACTCTTTGGACCTCCTAATGACTTAAGCTAGTACAAATTTGCATTGGGGATGCATGGGGGGAACAAGATGGTCTCATTTTAGGAGGAAGCATTGTGGGGTACACTAATGAAGCGAAGCACCTGTTTGGCCATCCCCATCTCCTCCTGCAGTCACGGGGCAGCCTGAATTACTGACTCAGAAAAGTTACTTAATCTCTTGTACTGCCTTATGTAAAATGGGAAGGTGAAAAATTCCATTTGTCTGTGAAGCGAAGGTGGGGAGGTGGAGGGTTGTTTCTCCCTGGTTTTAAACACAGTATCTCCACTGCAAGGAGATACCCTTTTCTGGAGACAGGAAAGAGCTGAACTGTTTGTATTCCAAGTTTGTTTTGCTTGGCAAATAATAAATAGCAAGAACCTGAGAGATGATACTTTTATTTGCAAACAAGGCATTCGTGTTTTCTTTTTAATTTGAAACTCCCGTAAAGGTGGGGGATGTACAAAATTGATGCTTGTTCCTGCAAGAGGCCTAAAATCTTGATGAGCTGATTCCTTGTGCTTTTGCTTTTTGCTTTTGAATTTATTTCTCTGAGGTGCAAAGATGCCACCAAAACTCATAATGAAATTTTTCAACATTTCTTACCAAGTAAAGCCAGCAGAATAATGACAATACTTTTCAGGGCAATTAGATGAGACTATTTTTCACCCAGGTTTTTTGTTATATTTAAGTCTGTGGTACCCAGATTTCCTTCCTGCTCAAGTTGTTTTGCTTTCACTGAGTGTGAATCATCTACAAAATGAATGTGGTGTTATACATTTTCTTCTCATCTCCTCCTTCTAGTTAGTTTTACCTGCTCTTACATGTGAAAGCCTGGGCTGGGGGAACAAGAAAAAAAATATTCGTTACTGGTTTTTCTCTGAAAGCCCCAAATAATTATGCTAAGTGGGGCAAAGTATTTTTCTCTGCTGTGACCAGCTGCAGTCCCCCCCATGCCATCCCCCTGCAAGCCTCAGGGCCCTAGATTTTCTTCCCCGCAGTAGGCAGGGGCTGGGGTTCCTGTCCTCCCTGCCAGCAACCCTGAGCAGATGGGGGAGCTGCCTGGCAGAGTGGGGTCATGCCATGGGGAACGAAGGGTGGGATGAAGGAAAAAAAAAAGGAGGGGGAAAAAAAATGCTCTTTTCTCTGTGAACTCTAATCAGTACTTACATCGTACATTTGTAAAAATGACTGCCTAACGGGGGAAAAAAATCTATTTCTCTGGCAGCATGCACTTATTCTTAAATCAATCTAACGTAGTAGGGCTTTTTTTTTTTTTTTTCCTTCTGACTTTTCTATTTATTTGCTTTATATGACAACAAACTTTCCTTTTCCTGGACTGAAGCAAGCAGCAGAGTGCTTTGCCTGCCTCCTTTCCCCACGTTGTGGGATTATTGTGAGTAGGGTGTAAACGCAGATTTGTTTTGTGGAGTGTTTTTATATGTGTGTCTGCATAAAAATAGGATGTAATGATTTTGAGGATTAAAGGTATGGTCAGAAACTTTTTAATATGGTATGAAATACTTGCACTGAGCGCAGCCCTTTCTGACCCTCCAAGACCTCCATACTGAACATACAATAGCTATAAATCCTGGAGCAGATTAAGCAATTTCCCCATAGTAATGTGTCTATTGGAGTTTCAAATAACCCAGAGTAGCTTGAAACATTTGGATATTCCAGTCTGTATCCCTTCTGTATGTAGAAAGTTGATGGCAGGGCAGCATCCTGAACTTTGACTCCTTGTAAAAGTTTAAATTGCTGCCCTGCTGGGCTGAGTGAATGCTAATTACTTTGTCTCTTACAATACGTCCAGACTACTTATTTAAAAAAAAAATCCCTGAAGACACAGCTTTTGCATGCCAAATATATTGCGCTCAACAAAACACACAAAATAGCAGGCCTGTTTGCATACAGTGAATGCAATTGGATATTTGCTGTTTAGCAACCTTTAAGAATAATTTCAGTTTTGCACCGCTCATGTGAAAATTCTCCGCAACACCAAGCAGCGCTTCCTTGAGTATTGCCCATAGCGGCAGCTGCAAGGCACAAAAGCCGTGCGTGTTTCTCCTAGGACTGCAGAGCGTGTCCCCAAAACAAAGATTGTCTCAAGACCGAATCTATGTACGTCTGAAATGAGCAGAGTTTCTTGCAAGCAATTAGGAGGCTTTTCTGGGCTCGTACCAGGGCGGGCGTTGGTCAGAGCTACATTCAAAATGAGGACAAAGCTGTAAACTATGAAACAGGAGTCGGGCAGGCTGTATGTCTTCCTGGAGATGCTCAAAATCTTTGATGCCTCCTAGATTGCCGGAGTCTAATCATTGTTAACAATTCTGTAATAACAATATTAATTACCAGGGAAGCCGAAGTTCACTTGTGATTGTTTGGATCCTTTCAGCAATCATTAAGCACAATTAGGAGATCAGAACTGATGAGCTCCTGGCAGTGATGTTCTATATACGGGCCACTCATTGCGCCACTGCTGCAGAGTAAGGAGCTGTGGGCAAGCATGGCTTTTTGTGGAGTTTGTGCTGCAAACGTGGTATCAGTGTATCCTGAAAGAAAAGAAAAAAGGACCAAAAGGAAAGAAATCCCTGAAGATAACAGAGCTTGTAAGTAGGGATGGACAAATCACCCCAGGAAGCAAGAATCTAAACAAATGTTAGCCCCTGACCCCCCTCCTCTGCCCATTTCTGAATTGTTAGCATGCAAGCTCACTTGAGTGCAGATCTGACAATAAACCTAAAAGCTGCTTGGTGGCTACTTGGGCTTTGCACTGGATCAAAAAAAGTCACCTAAAATTTTTCTGAGCTTTGATGGAGAGCACAGGGGTTGTGGTCCCATTTATTCTGTCACAGACCTTGAATCAACTAGAAAGTGGTGTTATGTTGGGTTTTTTTCCCCATATACAAAGACCAAACTTGTTTATTTTCAGCCAGAGTAAGCTCGTCCTGCACGATGATGAACAACTGGGATTTAGCTCTCATCCAAGAGCGCTCGGGATGCTAAGCTTTGGGGAGGAGCTGTGGGTTTCAGCCCATGATAAATACTTTTAATAGAAGATGGTCTCCCAGCCCAGCATCTGGGAGAGCTGCACAGTTCAGACTAATCTTGAATGTTTTAGCCAAGTCCTACTCCCTGGCGAAGACAGCCTTGGAAATACGTGCTAATGTGTACCAACTGCGGGGACTTAAGACAACTGCTGGGAACGAATGTTGGGATGTCCCAGGCTGGAGGGTGTTTGTACTTTGGGGTGATGCTGTGGTCCCCTCAAAGACCCTTGCAAACACCCTTCCCCTGGTTTTGGAGCAGCCAAGGCTTTATGGTGGCTTGTGGCTCTCCCAGGACCGTGTGAGGGGATGAGCGAGTGTGCTGCTGCTGCTGTACACAGGGCTAAGGGAATATTTTGGAAATAGGTTAAATGAAAGGCATCCCTAACATGCTACCCACGAAATGTTTTTACGTAAGGAATGTCTTTTATGGAGGGAAACAGCCTGCAAATAATTAGTTGGGGAAAGCGGGGTGGGGGTGGAAATTAAAGAATTTCATAATATTTCAGACTCAGAAAAAGTGTCACCAAATCAACAAACAGAGTATTCATTAGGAAAAATGTGCTTAATTTCAGACCAGGGATGTGGAAGTGCCGTGAGAGTTGTTCTTGGAGAATTTTTAGCCCAATCAGAAATGAGAGAAAACCACAATTATTATGGGAGCCTGTTCTTCTGAGAACGCCAACCCAGTTTTGCAGACCCAAGAGGTCTGAACAATCTCAAATCAGGTCTGGCTGAACAACTATTCCTCTCACTGCTGTCTATGCCGAGTGAGACGTGAGGTTTTTCGTTACTGTTTTCAAAATCAGAGTAATGTTTAACCTCTGAGACTCTCCTGAATAGAAAGACAGGGGAGAAGCATGTTTATTAGGGCTACCTGTGTTGATGAAATGCTTTAAAATCTTACCTGCAAGTAAAGCTTGACTCCAGAAAACTGACTGAATTTGCTGAACTAGGTTTCACATGGGGCAGGGCTGCGAGGTTTGGGAGTGTTATGTACCGAGAAGACTTGGTGGTGCTTGGGCAACGATTTAGCTGATTACAGATGCGCAAAGCGCACATCTTCTGGGTGTTATGTTAAGAGCCATAACAAAAATCATCAGACCATGGGCCCCAGCTCCTCCCTGGAGGAGCTTACAAAAAGGTCACCCCATAGCTTTTTCCTTGCTCGTGCACCGTACCAAATACCAAGCTGGCAAACTGTGGATGCCTTGTCCTCAACAAGCAGTTGCATGAGGAAGCGCTTGCATACCGCTCTGCACAGATATCATGCAGGTACTGATTGCTTGTCAACCAGGGCTGATTCAGTAATGTACCTGTATCACAGGCAATGGCATGGTGGTACTGGAATTAACAACTCGGTGTTTTAGATTACTCCCTGGATTTATTACCTTCTGGGAAAAGAAGTTATTTCTAGACCCTCTGCCAACCCTCAATTTCTAGTAAATGAGAATATACTAGTTCTGGGACTTAGGATGCTTTATGAAAGGAGGAAAAAAAATGATGAAGGAAAAATGATTTTGATCGGAGTTAGAAATTCAGACAAAGGATTACTCCTGTTGTTTGAACAGACAGTGCATAAACATTACCTTATATTAGAAGGAACAGAGACTTGCAACATCCAGGAAACTACTTTATTCACAAAATAAAACTAGGCCCATTTCTGCTTATTCAAATACCACCCACAACTTTCTGGGGAAAGATCATATGCAGAGCATATTTGGAAACATTATTAGGAATGCATAAAGTACAGTATTAGTCAATTTTATATGCTCAGTTGCATGAAATCTGTGTGTTTAAAAAATATAATAATTTGCATTTCATGGCTTTTGATAACCTCAGGAGTGCACTTGAAATTCAGCACATGCCCACAGCACCTCCCAGCTCACCCCATTTTTAACTGAAGACCAATGGTTTCTATTAAGGGATCAGGCAGGGACTCTGACAAGCCAGTCAATAACTATGTGAGGTTACTTCATTAATGCTATAATGGCTGATAGAGTGAGAGGCAAAAAACAGGTTCCTGACAGCAGCAAATGAAAATGATAGAGATTCCTGAAGCAACGCGCCTTTCCTTTGTCATTGTCTTTTGCTTGGCTTATTCAAAATGTGGCATTTATGTATTCAGCCTTGATGAATGTTGCAGGCTTTAAGTACTTTTTCCATCTCTAATGCAGTGCCGATTGCACATTGTTCTTTCTTTCTCTCCCTCTCTCTCTTTTTTTTTTTTTCCTTTCCCTATAACCTCTGCTGTCAAGGCGTTGCGGGCTGAAGGGTTGCAGGCACTGGCTAAATAGCTTTTTTCCTGTAAACGGTGAGGGTGACGGGACAATGTATCATGAGCGCTGGCAGGGTCATGCAGTGAGTGGGTGGCAGAGGCTAGAGCTGCAGCGAGGTGGTGCAGGAGTCCCTGGCCCCTCTGCCTGCTGGGGGAGCAGGTCTTTGGGCACGAAAAGGCAGCGGCCCACCACCTCGTGCGTTACTGGGGTGGGTTATGGGACCCCACTGGTGTTTTAAGAAATGCATTGCAGGAGGGCCCCATAATTTCCCTCTTGAGCAGTTCTTCCCTGGGACAAGCGAGGGCTCCACCCCCAATGCCCCAGAGCTGCTCCTGGTGTGCCCGTCCCTCAACGCCCTATTGGGCTGTCCCCTCTGGTGGCTGTCCCAGGGTGGTCCCTAAAGGGGTGTCACATTTCTGCTGTTCCCCCAGAGCAAAGTCATGTGTGGAATTTGAACATCAGGATTATGGGGCTGGATAATTTAGCTGCTTTAAACGTTTTTAAGTATTGCATATAAATGCCCCCATTACAGTTGGAAACATGATATTCTTACAGTTTGCTTTCACTCTTATTTTGTTTCGTTTAACTATTTACGGTATTGCATGCCTTGTGCTTTTTTTTTTTTTTTTTTTGGTTGCAGGGTCTTTCTGCAGATCGCTTTTCTTTAGGCCAGGCAAACCAGAGGGTCAAGGCAAGGCTGGCCTAATGTTCGCCCCTTGCAGAACCCGACTCCTTCATGTTTGTGCTATGCAAAAAA
This sequence comes from Harpia harpyja, assembly GCF_026419915.1. Classification (NCBI taxonomy): domain Eukaryota; kingdom Metazoa; phylum Chordata; class Aves; order Accipitriformes; family Accipitridae; genus Harpia; species Harpia harpyja. Next base: position 51,562,111 of record NC_068943.1, on the reverse strand, counting down.
GCCGCTGATTATCATTGACCAGCCTTTTGAAAGGTGATGCTAAAGGTGAAATACATCTCCTCAAACTTGTCAAAGTCACCATATGATGAGTTACAAAAATATTTCTCTTTTATTGTTCCATTCTCACAATTATTCTAGATAGCCATATGTTGAGTATTTTTGTTAAAAATAATCTATTCCTTTCATAGGGTGTTTGTGACACCTGGTAAATACCTTCCCATCCTCTGGCTTTCTGTTCCAAGGCAATTCTTTACTTGCCTAAAACCAGTTTGTTTGGAGCCAGCTTCTGAAGATACTGTTACTGAGGCTTAATTCAGCACAGCATTTAGGCATTTGTTTATCTTTAAATAGTCCCCCAGCAGTCACATTGCAGAGGCAATATTAGACACATGCCTAACTGTCTGCTGACTTAAGCCTAAACGGCCTGAATATCCAAATAATTAGATTAATTTGTGGCTTGATAGTGGAAGACTTTTGGCCTAGGAAATGAGAATGCAAAAAGTATGTAAAGCAGTTGCAGATGTATATTTCCCAGCTAACTTGGAAGAGACCGTGAGGCATAATGTTGATACTGGACATGTGAGTACATCTGAACATTAAAGTGCTTTAAGCTTCTTTAAGGAGTAGCTTGGGTATGAACCAAAGCTCGGTTTTAAATTGTTTCCGCAGCAGAAGCAGAGAGGCTTGGAGCTTGCGTTATTTTTTTTTTTAAGGCACTGGCAACTTCAGGGATTTTCCCATGTTTATGGTTTAACAAGAAGAGAGCCAACTATGCTGTGGTTAAGGACATAAGCATTAAAAAAGAAGGATGCGGGAGATCTGGACTCACAAACCTCTTTTGGGATTTTGGGCCAGCCAAATGACCCCCTCAGCAAAGAGGGTGGCCGCCTCTTTCTCCAGCTTGTCCTCTGTACATGCTCTCTAGCAAGGACTGCTGCTCACCATGGGTAGGGTCTCCAGGAGAAAGTCCTTGGGCATTACTGCAATCCCTGTGATAAAACCTCAAAATCACTCAGATATGGAGGGGGGCACAAGCTGCCCATTTCCAATTGCATAGGAAGACCTGTTGGAGACCTGGGGCGTGGAGAAGGGCACTGGTGGGACTGGTGTTTGTAGCAGAGATGGAGTTGTATGATAACAAAAAAAGTTATTGTGTTATTGTTAACAAAAATATTATTGTTAACATGAAGTTAAGCATCCCACTCAAGTTTAGCTATCTAAGAATTGTGTCCGAGACAGTATCCAGAGTCTTCCTATTTGGGTTATATAGAGGCAGACATTTTCTGAGGAGTGACTGTGCTATTGAGTTAGTGTCCAGCACAGGCCATGTAAATGATGTTTTGGAGGTGCCTGTCCCTCTCTGTAGACTGGAAATGGAAGCCTAGTTTGGAAACGTAACTTTTTTTTTAAGGTGTGTGGTTTAAAATGTCATGAAACCTCCCTTGAGGTGGAAGAATCTGTGTTCATCCATATAGTGCAAAATTATTTTCTATCTTTAGTAGCCATGCGCTGAGTATTTTCCACCTATTTGCTGAAGCAAAACTGTGTGGAAACCACCAACTTTCCAAGAAGGAGGAAATCTCACTTGGGACTGATAGGATTACCTGCCAAATGTTTGAAGTGCCCCCAATTTCCAGCCAAATGCTCATCAATATGGTGTTTGCTGAATGCACTCAGTGTGTGTATGTAAACTGATGTCAGTCTGTTGCCGCTGTGGGATGTTAGAAGACTTCCCAACTGGGTGATCTTGCGCAATGTCCATCATTTGACTTACTCTGTGGTTGCATGTGTTGTTTTAGTATGTCCCCATTGGCCTTTATGCAACCTATTTCTCATGTAGCCATCAGTCTGCGTTTAGCCCTAAATTATTCCAGCTTCTTCCAGGTGCTCAGCACATCTCTTCCCCAGCCTGTTTCCCAGATGCAAAAGGCTGTGATCCCTCCTGGTGCAGCCAGAATGGGCTTGGCATGTCCGCAGCGCTGCGAATACCGGAGCTGTGGCAATCCCTCTGGGACCCGAGTGGTCCAGTGCCTTCTGCTGTGGAGTTGGGGTTGAGGACTGTCCCTGGGTGAAAGCTGCCTGCCAGGAGAGGAGTTGCTCAAAGGGTAGCTGTGCAAACAATGCTTGCCCTCCATTAAGATAACCACCACTGGGCAGGCAGCTCCAGGAGGTTCTGTTCGCACCTCTTTGCACAGGCAGACGTGTTAACTGAGTGAGGAAGCCACCAGGCTTTGGTTCCTTGATGGGAAACCACTGGGATTGTTTTCCACCAGGCAATAAAGTGAAAGGGACAGTCATTTTGCAAACTCCAATTTGCTGTCCTCACCCAAATTGCATTTTGGGGTCATAACAATCTGGGAAGTAGGTTTATGGGTGACCCAGCACCTCCTGCCCTTCTCCTGTAGAGCGGGACCGTACCGCTGGGCTGGGCTGCACGTGCGAGTGGGAGAAGTGATGGGCCTGGGTGACAAACCTCACTTCTCTGCCTTCAGTCTTTAAAATTACTAAAAGTTGTCTCTGTGGCACTTTTGGTTGATATTTGGATGCGAAATCATGCTATTTTGAAAGGTAGCAAAGATCCAAAACTACTAATATAGCGTGTTTTTATGTGCAGAGCTGGGTGTTGGCATAGTCGAGTTTTCTTGTTTTTTGAAGTTGCAAAATTGCTCAGGAGTAACTGGAAAATGCTTTTCTGCAAATTTCACAGGAAACATTGCACCTATTTTACCTGCTCATGGTTATAGAATACTCCTAGCACAAAGGAGGGCATTTAATGAACTTAATGAATCCATCAGTTAAAGAAAATTTCATATGCTTTCTGTGATCTGCTTGTTATTTCAAGGCCAAATTCTATTCAACCCAGCTCGGTAGTCCCTAGCAGATGCAATATTGAAATATATCAATTGTTGCATGTGGTATATTTTTAAAAAGAGATATTAAGTGAAAGGCATTTATGCATGTATTACACAAAGATAGAGACATGTTAAATGCTTTCACAGAAATCATGTAATACATGTGGTTTAAGAATCTTCTGCAAATTAGTCTGTGTTTAGTCATTTTCTCTTTTAAACAAAAGTTAGAGAAATTATTGCTAGCAAACAAAAATCTATTTTAGACAAACACAATATGTCCTGAAAGATCCAGTTTGTCATGCCAATAGTCTCATTGGCTGTGATTTGTATATTAAAAAGATTTTAATTGCCCAGGTAAGTGCCTGCACCTGCTAAGACATTGAATATTAGAGCACTTTATTCTAATCTCTTACAATATAGGGCACACTTCACCCATAAAATTATTCTCTACACAATTATAGCTCAGTTTTGCTGAGGTAGAAAGTGCAACTTAACAGTTTGGTTTTACTCATTATTATTAAAATCATGCAAATTAGGATCATTAGGTAACAATTGTGTAGTTAACTACTCGATAGTCTGGTCATTGCTTTTCCTTTCCACTACAAACAATTACAGGGATGGAGATGTGTTACCTTGCAGCTCAGGCTGTGCTGGGTGGGGAGCGGGGTCTGGAAGCACGAGGAGCAGCCCAGAGACCCCCGGGATAACTCCTCCACACTGGAGCTGCCATTTGTTTGAAGGGCAAAACTTTCCTTCATATCTCCTCCAGCACATGATTCCTTGAGGCATCTCTGACCCGCTCTCCAAAGCGGGTAGGACATTGGGTAGCTATACAGGGCATCGGTGAGCGGTGGTGGAGATAGTGACACCTTTCCTGGGAGGAACAGGGTTTTTGGAGGCACCGTCCTGTCCCCACGGCACAGGGGTGTAGTGCAGCTCTCTGTCATATAGGGCCAAAAGCTGCAGTCAAGATCTTGAAGTCTCTTATGGCCTCTGAGCTGTGATTAAGAGTGGGTAAAATAAAAAACAAGCTCTCCAGCACATAATGAAGGAAACAAAGTAGGTATACTGTAAACTAACCTCCTTGTAGCAGAGTCATGCATAAATCTAACTATGGGGTCATTTAGGGATGCCCAGGGTCTGTTCTGACCACTGAATTATATGAGCTTTCAGTCCCACCCAGTTTCCCTGAGTGTTATGCATCCTTACACCCCCCGCTCTGATAATATCTCTCTTGAAGAACAGCACTGTATTTCCTATCTGACTACTGCATCTCTAGTATTATCCTGTTTCTTCCCGTGCTGCTCAGTGCTCTGTTTTATCTATTGAGATGTCCCTAAAGCTGCTCGAAAGATGCTGGAAAAGGGAGTTACGTGTAATATTGCCATCCGCTTTGTGTAAGCTGCTTGGTTTTCTCATACATAATTTTTCCATTTAACTGGGAAATTTGTGATTTCAAAATGTAGAGATTTATTCTGAATTGGAACAAAAGCACAAAGTTGAAATTGCCTGTGAAAAACACATTTCTAGGACATGCTATTTTGAATTAGTCAAAATGTTCTAGTTCAATAAATCAAAAGGTTTCATTCCAATTATGTATTTCTTTTCTTTTCTAATTAGGGATATACTGTAAAGTAACAGTTCAGAACAACTTTTTCTTTGCAATGAATAATTGACTTGCTCTGTTCCAGTGAAATTTAATTTTAGAGTTTATTCTCACCAAAACACCGTGGTTCAATTTTGTTCTAAATGAAATTCTATCAAAATGTGCTGGCTCCTGCACCAAGTTCCTATCTGACAAAATGGCATTTCCTGATGAGGAATGTTTTACCCCAGCTGCTTTGACCAGCTCTTGCCTAAGTCCCCAAATCTCTAAACAAAATAATGGTATTCATTACTCTCCCCCATTATACCTTTATTGAAAGAATCCCATGCAGCTGAAGAGGAGAAATGCCGTGCTCTGGAGCCCAGGATACTTTATGTAGTTCTTAATTGCAGCTAGGAATACAACGCAACTGGTCTGCGCCACAGATACCAGTTCAAATTAATCTCTGGAGTAACTCCAGTGCCTTTAGTGGAGTTCAGTGGAATAAATTTGACCCCCTCCTGTTTTCATCCAGGTGGGTTTCTTTAGATATCACAAGGTAACTGCATGGCCAAAGGATTTATCATTCTTGCAGACAGCTCGTGCAGGTCCCGAAGCACGTTGCTGTAATTATCTGGGTGATTTGTTTTATTTTGTCATACGTGAAGGAGGAAATAGTCATTCTCTTCAGGTACGTAACCCAGAAATGCTGGTGCTGAATGTACGCATATGGGTGTTGGGGAGAGGAACCAGAAAGCCTTGGGTTCAAGGCGAGTTTCCACCCAAAGTTGGGCTTACACTAAGGCTCTTTGGCAATGCAAGGGGGTCCTACAGCAGCCATAAATGTAAATGACCTGAAATTAGGAGTAAATGTACCTCTTCAGACAGCTACTCACCAAAGTGGTGAAATCCATCCTTAGAAGATCTGGCTTGTAGACTTCTTTAGGAGCAGAAGAATTCAAGATGTCTCCAGTGAGGAGTTTGGATAGACAAGAAAGCTTCTAGTGTATGCATAAGAGGAATTATTTGGGATATTTTAAGCGGAAAGAGTAATGGGATGAAACTGAGCTAAGGAAAACTTAAAGTGATGCCATGGAAAAAAAATATGGTCTAGTGATCTGTGGACTGGAATCCTAAGAGATCTAGGAAAGCCATGCTATGCTGGCCAGTGAAAACTGTGGTGGGAATAGACTGAAAGGAAAATATTTTAGTTGGCAGCAGGATGGACAAGGTGTCCTACGGGATTTTTAGTGTGATTCAAAGAGTATTTGTTTTCATGTTTTGTTTTCTAATTGACCAAAACATATAAAGCAAAGTCTCACAGGACTGTGCTGAGCCAAAACTCTTGCTGAAGTCAGATGAAGAACTTTTGAGCCCGGCCTGTTGGAAAATGTCTGTGGGTGAAATTGTAGGAGGTACAAAATGCAAGAAATTCCCTCCAAAATGCTCATTTTGCTGTACATCCTCCCTACAGGGGACATGTGTGTAATTAGCAATTGCTTCCAGTAAATGGCTCTCTGATCATAACGACAGTCCAGTTTAAAGGAAATTATTGTAAAAACACAATTTATGGATGGGCCTTTGCACTAACAAGTGCCTTGCTGGTGGAACGCCTCCGTTCGCAACCGAGCATTTGCCAGCCGTCATATAAAGTGTTAAGTTTATGGCTCGCCTGCCACAGGCATCCTACAGCGTGGTGGGGAAAGAAGTGCCCTCTTGAAGATGGCTGATATTCTGCACCATGACATTTCATGGTTAATGTACACCACAGTGATATGCGTGGTCTAGGTATATATTGGCTTTGAAGGATACAACCCATGAGGAAACCTCTTAAAAAGTGCTTGCTTGCTTTTTTTTTTTTTTAGGCACTTAAAGCAATATTGTCTCTTGATATGCTGCTGATGTAAAGTCCTTATTGTTAGATGTCCCATGGGGGAAATACCTTTTCCTTCTCACCAGCTGGAGCGTCTGGGTTTGGCATAACTGAGGAATGAAATCTTTCTCCCACTTACTCTATTCTTCATGAGACTTTACTACATCTTCAGGCCAACACAGTCTCTCCAGTATCCCTGCACTACAGAGGATGATCCTTAACTACTGTGTTGTTGAACAGCCTCTCCTGGTTGTCTCTTGTCCTATGTGTCACCAAAGGTACCTGTCCTTGTCCTGCTCTTTCCAGGGCTCTCGGTGGTTGCACAAACACACGCACACACACACATGCACGCACACACATGCGCAACATACACAGAAGCAGATTAACAGTCTTGCAATGCTGGCAAAGAGGGATTTTGACCACCTTGATGTTGAATTTTAGCCCTCTCAGGGCTAAAATTGCCCTGTCACCGAGTGCCCACAGGGAGGAGAATACACTGAAAGTCATGTGTGTTTTTGGTTTGGTTTTGTTTTTTTTTTTTCCCCCAACAAGATCATTATTCTGTGACCGCATCAGTACCTTGTGAATCAAATCTGCAAGCACAATAGCTCCTTGCCATACAGGATGCTTCTTCCCTCTTGGTTCATTTTCTAAATCATAAATATTACAAATTCTGGGGAAATTCTATAAACAAACAGGTTCATATCTGAACTCATCGGGACAATGCTATGTTTATATAAACTGCTACTTGTGATGATGGGGTATATGGCATTTTTTATTGCAAGCAAAGGACATATTATTCAAATAAATGTAGGGAAAATAAAATGAGCTCGATAAAATTGGGATGCCCCTAGCAATCAGAGTTTCACTTTAAAATAACAGTCATAATTGAAACGCTATTCTGCTCGCCTGAACCGCAATCAGTGGCGCCGTACTCCATTTGCTTCCACAGGCCCCCTCATGCTTTGAGGTGCTTTCCAGCCCGAGCAGGAGAACAGGAGTCTGACCTTGGCGCAATCGTCTTTCGCTTTGGAGTCTCAGCAAGTCCCATTTGCAAATGAGCACAGAAACTGCAGCAGCTTCGCTTCCCCATCAGGACCAAGCACGAGAGGTGCATCAGCAAACCTGGTGTGTGCAGGGGTAAGGCAGCAGCCAGACAATTTGGGTTGAAAGTCGCAAGCGAATTGCAAATGTCAGAAGTTTCTTATTTTGTGCAAGCGATGCGTCTGTGGTGGGCGAGGAGTTATCTCAGCATGAAGTGAGCATCTCAGGAATGGGCTGGAAACGAGGTGGAGCATCTCGCCCCACTGATGGTGGGCTGTGCTGTGCTAGGATCTGGCTCCATGGGGCTGTTGCCTCCCAGCTTTGCCTGCTGACCTCAGTGCTTTTATCCAGAGTAACCACACGTGCATTTATCACACAACTTTATGAACAGTGAAGGTTTATTACGTTGCACTTAAACTTCGTTTAACCTTTTCTCAGGAAGCAATGTTTTAAAGTGGGATTGCAGGAGTTTGCAAAATCCTGGTGAGCTGCTTCCCGGGTGGGGTGTACACAAGCTTCCCCCAAGATAAAATGCAGGTGCAAACCCCACATCTGCTGCCTTCATTTTTCTGCCACGAGGTGAAATATTGCAGCCTGGTAAGGATTTATCAGAGGACATAGCTTTAGATTTTTTTTTGTTTTATTTTTTATTTTTAAATTAATCTCTGGCTCAAAAATGCATCTCCCTCTTCCATGGTGGCACCTGCAGCCCTGACACCCCTCTGTGCGGGTGGCCTTGGGGTGGTCCTCAGGCCCAAAGACCTCCTGCGAGCTGTCACACTGCTCAAAGAGCTCTTCTCCTGGAGGGAAAAGTGAGAAATAGAAAACTAGAGCTGAATAGTACAGAAAGCTTCCTGGCAGGAGCAGTCCCCCAGGGGAGCTAATGCAAATTCTGTCACTTGGGATGGTAAAAACTTGAGTGAATGAAGTTCCAACCTAAAGATAGCGGGGGACCATCCTTTACAGGCGAGGAAGGGACTTGGGAGACTCCAAAGCCACGTAGTCTGTTTCCATGTGTAGTTTCAGTGATTTCCGTTCATATCCTGGATCGGCCCTTAGCATGTAAAATGTTTGTGCTACTTGGGAACGGAAAACATGATAAAAAAGATGCGAGATATGATCAAGAGTGTTTAGTGAAATTGAGGAAATCTTAATTCTAGTAGAGAAAACCCCCCTCACCTTTGTTTTCTGCAGACCCCCAAAAATTAATAAAAATATCCATATCTGTAAATTCTCACCACACCAAGTCTGGGTTGCAAAACACGAATCCCCTCAGGTATGCCCACGTCCCTCCCTTTTACTGCTGAGTTAGACTGCTGTCGATACAGAATTGGTGCCGCCTCAGTGCTGTGTAAGCCAGGTAAAGAAAATGAGCATCAGGTTAGATTTTATTTTGATTTACTTTTTTTTAATTTATTTTTTTATTTTCTATTTTGTAGTTATGTTCTGCTTGGGTTAAAGGGTCAGTTTGCTGACATGATATCTTAAACCAATATGTTTCTCATTGTTTCAAAGCACCCCAAGTGCTTTGCAGTAAATACTGCAATTAGTAGAGGCCACACAAATGAGACAGAAAAGATTAGCACTGTTTGTTGGGTCTGCCAGTCCAGTTTCCCATGAACTTGGGGTTTTTCCTGGCAGGGAATATCCTAGTATCCAAGCTTTATCTGAGCTTTGAGCATCTCTCACCTGACGTCTCCTCCACTTTCTTAAAAATTTTCTCACATAGAAGCTCATAAACACAGAGGTTCCTCAACATCTTCGATGCAGACATTTCTTCCTAGAAAGTCTGCGCCTCTGCTAGATGCAGCCAAAAATAAATACTTGTAAAAAAGTCTTCCAAGTCAGTGGCAAATGTTACCAGAAGTTTATATCAATGATTTTCTGTAGCTTTGGGAATGAGCAGAGGAATTGTAGAAATGGCTATATTTAAGGTGATTGGGCCAGAGAATGCTGCTTGCAAGGCAACCTGACAATTAAATCAATAATTTACCTAGTGGTACGACTGCAATGGGTTGAGTCTTCCCAAGTCAACTTAGAGGTAAGCAAGAATGTGCCATAACAGCGTGTTTTTTTTGAACCACAGCATAGAGACTTAATTGATTTACTCTTTATTCTTTTCAAAAGACAGCTGAATGTCAAAGGTCTTTCTTTTGTGAAGTACTGGAAAACCCGTTGTCAAACAACCTCAACTCATTTAATAATTTATCCCATTTTGTAAAAGAAAGGCAGCTGACATGCAGTAAATCTAGTCCATGTTTAAATTACTGCATTGAACAATAATAAGAGGAATGAATAATCTAGTACATCTATTTAAAATTAAACATATAGGAAACTGTTTTTCCAAATGATCACCAAGGGCTATAGTTTAAAGGCAGGACAGAAAACACGAACAGAATGAAAATGCCGAACAGTAGTTTGCAAGTGGCAGCAGAATTATTTATTCTATTTTTTCTATACATAAGGAATAGAGCTAAATGAACAATGTTTAAGCATGTCAGAATTTCATCAATTTTGCATGAGCATTCACAAATATCCTGGTGGGGGTAATTGCTTGCAAATACATTTAAACTAATGATATGTTATATCCTTACTTGATATAAAACTATTAAAAGATACGTTATTGCATTTGACAATGCCATGAAGCTGGGTCAAAGCTTAATGACAGATTTCTGCATTCGTAAATTAAGATACACTCTGCTGGAAGCAAATATTTTGTAAAAATAAAAGCCATCTACTACGAAAGTTTGATCATTGATCTAAGGTTGCTTTTTGGTTTCTCCAAGCACTGGGCTTACAAAACTAGAGGAAAGGGAGATTCTTTTGCAAAGGCAACTCTGAAAATCCAGTGTGGCTCTTCCCCATGCAGCAGGACTAACGAGGCTTGTCAAAGATACCATGTGGTTTTAACAGTCCAATTGGAGACTTGCGGAATGAAGCTCATGCATCAGCTGGCGAGATTGCTTGGGTTTCCTGTAGGAAGAGCTTAGATGGTTTATTTCATCTAAAGTTGAGGGTGCTGGGGTAGCTTTTTAGCCTGGGAAGAAATTCAGAAACCAGTACTGATAGCATCAAAAGACTCTGAAGAAGCCAGTTAAATTGAGGTTAGTGCGATACGTTTGTTAAGGTCCGGCCATGTCCTCCCTTGCTCAGTTGCCCATCTGAGGCATCCCTGGTTGGTTCAGCGTGGCAGGAGTGTGCCACGAGGCAGCTCTGTGCACATCAGCTGTTATTTTGTTTTTTTCTTATGCAAGTTTGCAATCAATGTGGCACTATGCTGGTGACCAATTTCAGTTATTTACTGGAGATTATAGTAAATATGAAATATTTAGGAAATAAAATGTCCACAGGATGCAGCCAGGCAGCCTTCAACAGGCAATGGATAGATCTTGGAGTTCTGCAGACATCTGGGAAATAGCGTGTTGTCCCAGGAGAAGCCATAGGATGTTATGACCATAAGAGAGATGCTGATAAGCTTTTACTAATGGTTTCTGAGTAGTTTGAGTTCTGTGATGATGTGGTTACACGGCCATGTGTTATCTCCATAATTGCAAAGAAAACGTATCCCTTGCGAAGGACTATGCATCCTGTAGAGATGCTGCCGCAAGCTGCTGCTCTACGCCCAGCAGCACATGCACAGCAGCAAGTAGGGAGGCAGCAGGAGTAATGATAAATTCTCATTTACCCCATCCACAGAGCTGTCCCAAACCACTGCGATGGCGGTGTAAGTGAGCCCAGATGGGTCCTGGCCCATGCTCGGGAACTGGCCCTGACCCTGGTGTTGCGGTGGTGGTTTCAGCATCTGCTCCAGGATGTTTTATGTTCCCACTCGCAGCGCTTTTGCTGCAGCCTGCGGTCCTCCGCTGCATGGCAATACTGAAATATCCTTTCCCATCACCTCTTGCGCTCTCTTTCACTCTTTGAATTGCTCCGATTCCTAACATCATTGAGGATTATTATAACCTCCCTTCGTAATGTACTATAAATTTTATTATAAAGCACAAATTCTTTGGCTTCCAAGCCCCATCTTACAGGGAGACAGTGCGCTGTAGTTCTTCCGCTTGCAGTAATGTGAGCAGAGAGCTAATGAAGGTCTTTATGTAAATTTTCCAGTTATCAGGTAAAATCTTCACATCGAAATCTGTCACGTTATAAAAATTCTTTATGTTATCAAATGCTAATGATGACTCAGAACACAGAGCCCATGGAGGAGCTTTGAAATCCTTCATAAAAACTGCATTCGGCCCCAGCAACTGGAGCCTTGAATTTCTACTCCGACTACTCCAGTTTGTAATTAGCATAGTGCAGGCTTCTCTGCCCTCTGAAACCATAATGTTAATTACAAAAATTACACTGTGTTTAAAAGTGCAATTAAGAGACTGTGCTGCACAAAGGGAGCTGTGGAACCTCTTTGCACACTTTGAAGCCAGGTCACAACGCAGCCCATGAAAGAAAGTCCAAGGCTCACTCCCCGCTAAAGGCTTGGGAAGATCATAGGGAGATCTCAGCTAAAATGAGCTCTGGTGGGCTCTGCCGAGCCCTTAATGAATAATACTCTTCCTCGGGAGGGAAAGTGGTAAAAGGTGTGTGTGTGTGAGAATATTGAACTAATTAAGGACCCGATCCTGCAGGGGTTATTGCATCTGGTTGGGATGAGCATTGCAGTGGTGAATAAGTGCAGGATCAGGCCCTCAGAGGTCACAGTGCAATCACAGCCGCAACCAGCCTATGATTACAACGGTATTTGCATGGCACCTGAAAGGAAAAACACCTGTTCCTTTGTGTCTTTGCTGTATTGAGGACCTTGGAAAAAAAATTAATTCTTCTGCCCTGATCCTTGGCTAGGGGCTTGTTCTGCCCTGGGGAGCTGCGGTGTCCCCTGTGATTTGGGTGGTGCTGGGGCCGAGCACGGTGGTTCCCAGTCGAGAGAGCCCTCGGTCCTGCCTGCAGATCTTCCCCCGCTTCAGCTCACAAAGGGAGGGAAAGGCAGCTCCTAAGTATTTGTGGAGAGGCAAGAAAAAGGTGGAAAGCTGAACCACACGCTGCCAACTGTTGCACGAAAGAATTGGAAAAACAATCACAAAAATAAAAGAGATTTTTTTTTTTCTTTTCTTAAAACCATTTAATAATATGAACTCTGGTAGTCCCCTCCACCAAAGGCCTTGCAAGTGCCTTGCACAAGGCATTAATTAATTAATTAAGACCCAGAGCACCCCTCTGTGGTCGGTATCTGCACACCAGCTTATAAATAGAGAAACTGAGGCACGGCTGGTGGCAGGAGGTGGTGTGGGCAGCTGCGCCCAGGGCAGGAGAGCCCACAGGGCACCATCTCTTCCCTCCGCACCACCAAAACATTGTTCTCGAGCGTGTGCCTGGCTGAAAGAAATCAGGCAGCTCTGTGGCATCGGCTGGCAGTGGGTGTTTTGAAGCAGGGTGTTGTGGGTAGCAGACACCCAGATCCCGCTATTGCAGCTCTCTGCCAGAGTTGAGGTCTGAGACCACCTGCCACCTTCCGCTGGCACAAACTGGGCACTTGCAGTGACGTGTGGGGCAGGATTAGGCCATGCCGGCATGTGAAAGGCTATCGGCCCAGGTCTGATACAAACCCTGAGCTGTTACCTTTACGTAGTCTTTCCTTGAATTTTCCAGTAACTTTTCCATATAGCTTCATGTAAAAAACTTCAATAACTGTTCAATAAATCATCAACCTGACCTTTTCCAGTAAAAATGAGCACTGCCACGGGTGACGCCAAGTGTGTCTGCGTGCGTGTGGTGGGGCGTGGGGGGACGGCAAGGGGGAGGCCAGCTTTGCTGAGAAACTTCAGTGCAGCCAGCAGCCTCGGGTTTATTTTGCTTCAGTGCCTGAAAAAAAAAAAACAAACAAATCACTTTCCTTCTCTTTGCCTTCTACCTGCCCAACTGGTTATAGACCCAGACAGTTTACATATGTGATCCTTCCTATTTAGAAAATTAATGGTGTTTTCTGGCTCCAAATCACAGCTTGTGGTGCTCTGCAGGCGATGAAAAACTTGGCCAGGTTCAGCAGCAAAGCAGCCATTAGAAAATTAACCCTTGGTGGCAAAAGAGCAAAGGTACCCCAGCGAGGTCCATGAGAAGTGGCAGGCTGTAGCTTTCAGGTGTACCTACATATGTTAGCAATGTAAAATCAGCGCAGGCAGTCCCCCCGGAGAATGCCCATCAAGCGTGTTTGTAGCTGGATACTGTGGAGAGGGCATGGCCATATCACTTGGCAGCGAGAGCGACCAATATGCCATGATTTTCATTAGAGCACAAGAGAAGCGCTGAGCAGAGATTATGAATCAGAGATGCTGCTCTTAGCTCTACCTGACTGCAAAGCATTTGGGCATATGCTCCTCGGTGCTGCCCCAGTTCCCCACCAGTTCAGCATTAGCTATTCACGCATCTCTGTGTCATTTATTGATGGCAGCGGTGGATGGGAGCAAAAGTGAATATTGCAGGACACTTAAAATAAATTTAGAAAAAAAAAAAGTGCTTGTACATCGCTGCAGACTTCTTTTTGGCTTTGAGACATCAACTGTTTTGAGTCCCAAAAGGCTGCACCCAAAACCCATGGGTTGAGTGAGCACCGTGCATCGCCCCTGCGGCAGGGAGGGGGGAGCAGTCTGGGGATGCGTTATCTGCTTGTGGGTTTTGCAAAGATCTTGAATTTCTGCAATATGAAAGTTGTCACTCTGAGCTGGGGGGTTCAATGGGGCTTCCCAAACTGCCCCAAAGCAGAGAAAAATAAAATAAAATGGAGCATACAGAAGAGCAATAGCACTGCGGGTCTGAGTGCCCCAACCGTTCATGTCTCGCATGGTCCATCTCCCACACGTGTGGAGCAGTGGGCAAGTCTGCACCCAGCACCCTTCCCTGTGCTGCACGGGTCACCAGGGTGCCCCAGAGCCCTGCGAGGTAGCCGTAGCAGGGGTTAGGGCTGTGCTGGCTCTAATTTGGAAGCAAATGAGGCAATGTTATTTTGAGATGGCCTTGGGACAGGGAGAGTGGGAGGATGCTGCAACAACACCGGTGCCGCTTTTCCTCCTGGTGAGCCGAGGGGGCTCTGGCTGGGGTTTTGCAGTGGGGCCTCTGCAATGGCCATTTGTGCTGCGTATGGCTGGGGGTCATGCTGGCACCATCCCCTCGGGAGAGGCTTTGCAGTGCCATTGCACCATGCCAAGTGATGCAAAGGAGTAGAGCCACCATTTCGGTTTTGCTCCTGGCTCCCTCCTGCTCGGTGGGGACCGAAGCATCTCTGCTCCCCAGCCATTGCCTTTCCCACGTGCGTGCTTGCCCCTTGTCCTACAGGAATATTTTTTTTCACTGCATGTCTTTAAAACAGAAGAGCTTCAGGGCAGGCTGTGGCTGTTGCTGCCTACCTGTAGCAGAAAGCAAGGTGACAGGACCAGGGATCCTGTACTGGATGCATCAGAAACCAGGTGAGCATCACCTCCGCTACCCCTGGTCCTGTGCATGCTCGTCCTGCAATATTAAAGCTGGTTTTAACTTTAGGTTCATGGTACCAGAAACCATAGCCGTTAATTTCACTGCCTCTGAATTTGGGCTGCATGGTGCTCAGTGAAATCAGGCTGTCCTCCTTCCTGCCACCGCGCTAGCACATGCCTCCCCAAAACCGAGGCTAAATAACAGCAGAGCGTTTGTTACTTGTCTCTAGTTTACTTTGACAAAAACGCCCCAAAATGAAGACTAACGTGATTATAGATGATGCATGTTTCAATTAGCCTTTGTTAATGCTATTAATAAGATTAATAATGTATAGTAAAAATGTCAATAAGCTTATCTCAATAATTTTTGGATCAGCCTTTCGGCTGGTAGCAGGGAGCCCTTCCTTGCGCAGCCTCGCTGGGCTTGGGAGCAAAGTTAGTGCAGTAGGATTTGATTTCCAAAGAGCAGATAGGGCACGTTTCTGCTCTCCCTTTGCCAACTGCTGCTATAACGCTGCCTATAGACCCAGGGCTTGTGCTTAAAGCGCTGGTAAACTTGGCGCAGCCCGGGACTTTCCAAAGTTGCTGCACAGCAAAACCTTCTCTCGAAAAAGCTCATTTTGTATTACCTGGGCTGGCGTCACTGACCCCGTTATGAACCGAATGATAAATCAGGCGAGAAGCTTGCTTTCCTTCTCTTTTTTAAAATGTGCAACACAGCAGCGACTAGTGTTAATGTATAAAATTAATTGCCCCGGTGAGACATGTCTTCCAAAAAAGTAATAATAGTCAGGATTTAGCCTCACGA